>NC_089281.1:19202494-19469994 GCF_963678975.1 Dysidea avara
TCATGTCTCATTTGTTTCTCCAGTACCACATAGTAGGTATTTAGTTGTGGGTACCAAATGAATGGCTTCTTGTTGACTTACTTGTACATTAATGGGAGTTATGTATTTTATGTTGTTTGAGCTTGCAAATTAGACAGAAAATTAGCTCCCACCAGAGTACAGTGTGTATGTGCACCAGTGTTGGTCATGTGAATAAGGTTCAAAAGTGTGAATGCAGGTTCATTCTCTAGGCGTGGAACGTGCAGCTATCGTAATGGAGAGGTTCAACGACCAGCTGCAGAAGGAAGTTGTCACGGGCCAGGAGGAGACAGTCTGACTAGTGGCAAAGAAGCTGAAGAGGACACCAGACTACCAATTTCGCTGGAAGGGCAATGAACAGTAGTTCAGATTTAATGACTCGGTGAGTGACTCAATCCAATCAGCTTTGGGGTTCTTGGAGAAGGTGAAGCCAACGTCCCCCAAGAGATCACTCTACTGAAGAATGCCAAGGAGCAACTTATCGAAGGTACAAAAACTATTGAGGGACAGCAACTCATTTGTATTGCTGATTGTTCAGAATATGGCTGGCCGTGGGCAGTGGTGGAGGCATACCAGAAGGCGGATGAACTGGCGGCGGAAGATATCAGCACTAAGCGTTTGGAAGACATGGTAAAGTCTGTTGAGCAGAAATATTGACACAAAAAGAAAAGGGAGGAAGGTTGTTCAAGGGAGCCAACCTGGAGGGAGCCCCAACCAACATAATAATGCTGCCCCCCCCACAGCTGATGTGTAAATTTGGAGGACCACCACCGCCGATGCACCCAGTATCACAACCTCTGCCATATGTCAGACCACCCGGCCCCAGAACTCAGATACCAGGACCATGTTTCAGCTCCTCACAGTTGAGGGCAATAAGGCAAGTAGGCCCTATCCTTTTGAACAATTGCTCACCGGTGGTAACACCTTGGGCAGTTAGGTTTCTAAGTAAAAGTAATGAAAGAAGATAGGTTACCTATCCCTGTTACTCGTCATGTGATGGCGATTCAGTTGATATATAGATACGCATGAAAGTGAGGTAATACATGTCTGCCTTTTAAACCAATATGTCAGTATTTCTTGAGTAATACAGTAAACTACCTTACAGGCCAGGATATTAGCTCTTCCTAAAGTATTTTAAATGGTCAACAAGCACAGTGACGATACTAAGGTGAAAGGAAAGAAAACGATTCAACATTTTGTAATGGGTGAGTTCCTTGTTGTATGTTCAAAGCTACACTTGCTCCTTGCCAATTACACTAAATCTGTATTTTTAACAGATTGGACAAATATGTTTCATGAGATATGCCTATTTGAAATTATGTATGTAAATTTGCAAAACTTATTGATTTTTTAAAATCAAATCCAGTTTTTTGGACTATGCAGGTTTAAGGTTAAGTCATTTTAACTGCAGCAAACCACTGTAACCTTACAATGTGCCACATCCACTTAAAAGATCTCATACGTAGGTATAAGACCTATAATTCAGAAAAGCACAGTCGTCACCCCAAAAACTTCTACCAGAAGACATTTCACCCACACGACAGCATTAAAGACACTAAGGTTAATGCAAAAAGGTACCATAAAATTACAAATCTAATAATGAAGCAGTTGGAAGACTGTGAATCACTGCACTTTTTCCCTACATACCACACACTACAGCATATGCCTTGTCACCAAACACTACACCATTGTGTTGTCATACTGATTCACTGTAAAACATGAAACAGCACACACATAATGGTAGGCCACACATGTCAATATCATGTGACTATCACCTGACCACAATGATACGACAAAAAAACCATCTTTGATTGTTTGACTGCCAGAGAGGTCAGCCCACACCCACACTGTCCAAATATAATGGTCAGTTATTATATATCATGAGCTGTTTGGTGGCATATTGGCACTGAAAAATGTGAAGTATGCTGACAAACATACTTTTTAAAATACTATATATTGCAGTGAAGGGCCACAGAACAAAACTTATACACATATTATTATTGTTAGCAGAATACTATAGTGTACACTTGAAAAGGAACCTCTAAGGTTAAGAATTGCTACAGAGCATCCTCTTTCATAGGTAAACATGATATGGACTGATGGACTGAGTCTGCTCTTGCAGAGGGGTAATTTAGAATCTAAAACCTGTTGATGTAAGTTTCCATATGACACACACTATGACAACATAGAGAGGAATGAGGTCACTAGTACATGTACCTAACATGTACCTAAAAGAATATAACAAGTGACAAAGTACACAGTTTGCCCTAACACTTGCTAGCATAGCATGACTTAACCCAAGCACATGACTTATAACAATACATACCAGAGTCTTCTCTTGTTAGTTGACTAGACAGAGTATGTATCTTAGCAACAAGTGACATGTCATACTGGTGTTGTGAGGACTGGGCTTGTTGGTTCTGCTGTTGTCTGGTAATAACTTCTGTTAGCCATTGTAGAACCTGAGCTTCCCAGGGAGGGGGGTTTACTACGTCAGTCACTGTTGATTCCAATGGAGGGGCTGAAGGCATCAACTGCTGAGGCTTGTTATCCGTCTGTTCTTCTGTAATGAGAATTACTGATATTACGGACAGTAAAACCCATGTACTTGGGACTGACCAAAAGTGTCCTTATATCAAGTGTCCTGATTTTCCAGGACAGTAACTACAGGATACTTTGGGACCTAAACCAAGCGCCTAGATTATGCAAGTGCTCATTGAATAAAAAGTTTATAGCATTTAGCTAAGAAAAACCCATGAAAGCAACATCTTGTGCATCTGAGAGAATGGTACGCATTATCAAGAGTTAATAATAAGATAGTTAGTTAGAGACCACGCCTCGGATCTTCATGTTTTAAAAACTTCAGCTTTGCCTCGGTTTTTAAAATCCACAAGATCCTTATGCTAGGTCTCTAACTTACAGACCACAAATGGCTCCATTCCCTCAAAACATAAAACTTTTATCATCCGTTTCCATAAGTGGATCTGTTCTGTTTAAAACAAACAAAATGTAAAAAGAGGAATTTTTTGTTCATAATTATAACACACACACACACACACACACACACACACACACAGACACACACACACAGACACACACACACAGACACACACACACACACACACACACACACACACACCTGTTAAGTGCCATATCTTAGCAGTATAATCAGTTGAAGAAGTAGCTAACAGTTTAGTATCAGTGGAGAAGCAACAAGAGGTAATAAACCTAACAACACCACACAATAGGTACACAGTGTATAGGTA
Source organism: Dysidea avara (assembly GCF_963678975.1). Taxonomy (NCBI): domain Eukaryota; kingdom Metazoa; phylum Porifera; class Demospongiae; order Dictyoceratida; family Dysideidae; genus Dysidea; species Dysidea avara. The sequence goes on from NC_089281.1 coordinate 19,205,779, forward strand.
CAGTAACTGACCGTTCATGGGCATGGATGACTCTAAGAACAGAATAGGTCTCCTGTCATAAGATAATACACAGTATGTAAATAACTAATGTAAGATACTTACCAAACTCCATATAATCACTGTCTTGTCATTTGACCTACAAATAGCAATAACAATGTCACACACAATACGTCACACAGTGTTTCACATTCTCTACATGTACGTATGTATGTCGCGTATGCACAAGTGAATCACAGATCCTGCAATTAGTTTGCTGCTGATATTTATATTTCATTTAGCAGGATCTGCAGGGTATATTACAGGACCACAGGTGCTATCATGCTACTTTGGTATTGGCTATAATAAATCTATAAACAAATAGTGATAACAGCCATGATGATGGTGTGAACACATACACACCTACACAACTTGTTTATACAGACTCCACAAACTTATTATCCACACTTACGCTGATGCTAGTAGTTTATTGTCCAGTGATAAACTACAGTTACAAACTAATCCAGTGTGACCTGTCAGTGTATGCTCCTTAACCATTGTCACTCTGTAACTGCCATAGGCTCCTGCTGAGAACATCACAACATAACTACGCATGTGCAACAATACATCACATTTTAAAGAATTATCTCTGGGAGTGAAAAAAGCTGTCTAGCAACCAGTGTTGAAACTGGGTCACCATTGCCCACTGACCAGGATAGTAATCCAAGTCAATTACAGCCAAGGTCTGTGCCAAGTGCTGCATTTTGAGTGCTCCACTAGCATATTAAGTAAACAGATAGCTATACCATAAAATTAGCAATCGCTCAGTGGGCATGGTCATAGATAATTTGATATGCAAAGTTTACAGATAGCAAAACACGTTTGCTATAAATGGGTAAGGCTTTGTGCATACTACACCTCACCGATGAATTTGCATGGCTCCGTGCTTACAGACATTCCTGATAAGTGGGCGCACCTCACAAAAGTAGTTGGTTTGCTGTAAGACTAGATCATGATTGGTACAACACTACTGTGTGTTTATATAATTACATTGATTTGTATACCAAGTAATCGATTAATGGGCGTGGCTCCATGTAAGTCTGCAGATAGCAATGGACATGGACAATATACCTATATGGGCTTAGCTCCACATATGCCTTACAGACAGTAACACATAATCCCTACAAGTAGGCATGGCTCACAAGAGAAGCTAGCATCACCAAACTAATTAATACATGATCCAATCTGGGTCAGAACCTGGATATTGTATAAAATGAGGACAAAATGTGACCCAGATGACATGAGCTCATTTCACTTTCAACGCTGGTAGCAACCCTTTTTTCTTCACATAAGCAATAATGAAGAAATAAGGAGACGAATAATTACACGTGGAGACATGCCTGACAAGTACCTGACAAATACACATTTATCAACATCTTACTGGCATAAGTAGTTATGTTCCAGATGTACATCATACAGTCAGATCCTGCACTGATCATAGTGTGCTGACCCTGGTTGGGGTCCCACTTGGTAGAGAAGAGGATACAGTTGACTCCCATGTCATGGGCGGTCTTACAATAGAGGTGATTTCCAGCGTGAATGTCCCACATAATGATCTCCCCACCGCTGTCTCCACTGGCCAGTAACCAGCCACACGGAGCAAAGCAACATGTCAGAACACTGTAGTGGATGTTAAAATGTAGCTTACTACATCATATTATTTAGCAGATCATATTTGGAATTCTTAATTTTGAAGATGAAACCCCATAACAAACTTACTAAAGTTTTGTTGACCCGTAGGTAATGTACCCCCATGAATTGGAAACTGCTAAGCGCCCCCTCGTTTAAGGATAGTTTTGTGCTCTTCAAAAGTCTTCTCTGGACAACAACAACCCCACAGTAAGTTTTGAGGACAAAATTAGGTATTTCAAGCCTCAGCTATACTTTATGGCTTGGCTAACTTTGTGATACTGACAGTTTCTGTACACAGCATTAGGTTCAGCCATGAATGTGTTTCTTCCACAGCACATGGTGCCACTACATTATATGACTACCAACAACAAAAACAGTTATAGTATATAGCAATATATTACAAGTCACATACAAAAAAAAATAATTATGTCATCAATGCTAATGTTTGGTAGTGACTTTTGTTAAGGCATGAAACCAGCCTAGGTTCATGGTTCTTGTACACCACAATATGGGTGTGCAGTGCAGTTTCAAATCCACAAGGGTACATTATTTATGTTTAAACTAGCACACCAAAACCACTCTGACAATACCAGCAACACAAAGCCATTGTTGATTGATAAAATATCACAAAGTGACTACAAGAGTATTGGCCTCCTCACTGTACTGATACAACATGACTACTTACCTTTGATCATGCTTCTTTAATTTCTTGAGTAATCTTAACGAGGACACTTCCCAAACATATACAAAATTATCTGCTGATGCAGCAGCCAAGATGGAGCCATCCAAAGTGAAACTACAACTCTTCACATTACCCTGTGTCTGTAGTGTAGCTGTATAGTGAATGAAATTATATCAAGTGAGATATGGCTATTAGGGACCAACTCTTCACTGTTTTGTGACATTCGAGGGGTCACTAACAAAGTGTAAATCTCGTAAGCCATTGAAGAGAATCCGTAAATCATAAACATTAGTCCAATTTGATGTATACTAACAGAGTGACAAATTATTTTGCTTTCAATAGCAGTTTTGCAAGCATTAATCTTTACTGTAAACCTCTGTGTAAATTTTAATCCCATAAATCTTGTGATTTTTTGCTTGTGTGGACCCCTCGTTGGTGACAAAACCTTTTATCCAATGAAAGCAGACTCAACATATTTGACAAACTCAAACACTTCAAAAAATTTCCTAGCTGTATGTTAAAAGATGTAATGACCAGCTATTGATTGATTTTACAGCCGATCTATTAGCACACAACTAAATTAAATTGTGAAATTTATTGCCTTCAGTTTTAACAGATAAGTGCGCGAATTTTAGTTATGCAAACCCACAACCAAAATATTTCATCAGCACATTAATGTAATTACCAATTTCAGAATATGACTCAGTGCTCCAGAGTTTTACACTAAAGTCACTAGATCCAGTACACAGAAGGTCTCCAATTGGCGTGAACTCTGCACAGTTAACGTAGTACTTGTGTCCGCGTAGTACGTGTAGCTCCGTGGGCGTTCCTTTTGTACTGGTGTCCCATACACGAACAGTTTTATCGCCAGACGTTGTAACCAGATGTCGTTTGACTGGGGAAAACGTGCACCAGTTTACATCGCCCTTGTGCCCCGTGATCTTGTCGCAACAAAATGAGCCATTCGCAAGAACAGTAGTGGCCATTCCCAAACTAGTAAAACCACGTAGACTAGTTGAGCTCAGTCCAGGGAAAGTCCCTACAATGCTCCCGTGCATCATTACGAATTACGTAATAGATTATTCTATTTTAAGAACTTTCAAATAGAAAAAGAACTTCTAAACGCCGGTTTGTTGTTGTCAAGAGTTTGGCTAGTATTTACGCGTTCGTTTATAATATCAAGATGGCGGAAGATAAAGAGAAGACATCAGTGGCCTTCTTCACAGTGGCGGACAGTTACCCTCCCAACAAGGACCTCACTGTTGGTTTCAAGTGCCCCAGTGATCTACAAGTGTCATCAAGCGATTGGGTTGGTATATTTAAAGTCGGCTGGGTATCCACCAGAGATTATTACACCTTCGAGTGGGTCAACTGGACCAGTCCCGTAGAAGAACAGGCTCAAAAGGTTGGGTCTGTCACCTTCGCTGGTCGTCGCATTCCTCCCAGCGATGGTTCGATGTACCAATTTTGTTACGTTGGCAAGGGTTATGCGTTAAAAGGATGTAGCCGGCCTTTTGTGATATCTGCCGAAGCAACGGATGTTGGTTTGATTGATGCTGAATTTGTAGAGATCACGAATGACGACGTTGACCAATTAAGATCAATGGTTGTCATCAATACTACACCTTCGAATAAGAAGGGAGGCGTTCCAGCCGCTGTGCTGGAAATGAGGGAAAAAGTAACCAAAATAACTGAAGAAAAAGATGAAATTGGCAAAGAACTTGCAGCAGCCAGCCAGACCATTGCAACTTTACAAGAAGAATTGGCAGCAAAACAAAAAGATTTTGAATCAGTACAAGAAAAAATTGAGAAAATTAAAAAAGAAGCTGAGGAGAAACAAACATTGCTGAATGACACTGTGAATAATTTGAAAGAAGAGAAAATAGTTGTTCTTCAACAGTTGTCAGATATAAGCACCAAGTTAGAAGAGGAAAATGCTACATTAAAGGTTAGGAATATTTTTTAAACATATCACGTGCATTATTTTGTGTACTTGATAGACCAGTAAGGCTCAACTAGAAGAAGACAATTCAGGATTACAATTGGAAGTAGAAAAGACTAAAGCTAACCTTGATAGCACCTATGAAGAACTGAAAGCATCAGAAACAGCAAGGTCAGACTTGGTCACCTCCAAACTAATCTTGGAGCAAGAAATCAAGGTAATTAATCTTATTGCTATGCTATGAAATATTTTACAAAATGTTTTATTCCCAGACTATTAAAGAGAGCACTGTGTCTAAGGATGCATTTGAAGCACTTCAGAAAGCACAGCAGAGTATTCAAGAAAGCAACCCGATGTCGTCCATTGCTATCATCGGTGAGAAAGAGATGCTTGAAGCAAAGTAAGAGAGCTTGTATTGTCATGTGTAAGGTTGCACTATGTTTCTAGGAAATGCCTGTGGTTATTTATGTTTACACAACTTCCACTTTTATTATGTTTTTGGTAGGAATGAAGAATTGGTGGCAAAGTTGAGTATGTGCAAAGAAGAGTACACGCAAAAATGTTACGAGGTTCGTGATCTTCAAAAGCAGTTGGCTGCAATGAAAGCATCCGGCCAAGCTCCAAGTAATAGCAATGAGGCCATTGATAGTGTTATGGAAGAATTGGAGAGCCGTAGAGAAAAGTGCAAAGTGCTTGAAGAAAAGAACTCTGCATTTGAAGAAATGACTTCTTTACTTGAAGAGAAGGTCATGTCAAATGAGAGGATAATTTCTGACCTGAGAGATGAAAAAACCAGCTTAGAAGACAAAATTGAGCAAATTTTAAAAGACAAAGATGAAGAAGTTGCTTTGTTAAATCAACAGGTTATCCAACAAACTGAAGAGCTGGCAAGTATCCGGGAAACTAATGCCACTAAAGAGCAGCAAAAGAACAATGCCATATCTTCTCTGACTACCCAGTTAGAGCAAAAGGAAAGAGAAATTGCTATACTAAAAGGTGCATCTACTCCACCTAATCACCCTGCACCACAGCAATATCCTCAACCAAATAATCCTAACACAAATCGCCAACCAAGGAATCAGCCACAAGGCCAACCAAGGAATCAGCCACCACACCCACAGTCACGCCACCAACCTCACCCACAGTCTCGGCACCAACACCACCCACCAACTGCTGCAGCACCCACTTCCAAAGAGTGTCCGATGTGTCAAATGAAGTTTCCTGTCAGTATGTCCACAGAGTTTGAGGCACACGTACAATCACATTTTGACTACTAAATTGGACTTGACAAGTACATACCTTATATTGCACGATAAATTTTTATACTTGTCTCATGTTTGATTACTCAGCTACTACTTGCCGTGATGTATACCTATAACATGCTGCCATGTTGTTATCACTATACTGTCTTACATGTTAGTTATAAATTTTTCTATGTAAGTTGAAGCATTTATGAAAGCACAACTTTGTGTTGCAGAAATAAGGAGACGTATTTGTGAAATCAGTCACTGGCTGGCTTTATCTTGTAATGTGCAGTTATGCATCTCAAGTTGCTGGACATGTCACTGTATTAGCTACGGTACCATACAATACAACCTTTTCAAACATTTAAACAGGCTGTATAGGACCAGGTGTCCTACAGACCTTTAGCACTTGCTGTAAAGCCCAAAATAAATATCCCTAAAACTGCAACAGAGTACTCCATGACATGTGCATTACATTCCTGTACCACATGACCACGACAACATTACACAGCACATGATGTGGCCATGATCTGATTACAATAATTATTATACAGAATGTGACTTCATAGAACGACAGATTACAAGAAATTAACATCACAGTGTAGTAATTGAAATCAAAATCCCACCATTTGATTATGCTGTTGCTATAGCAAACACAAGGGATGCCAGCTGAGAAGTGGCTATATAGTGTACGCTTTACATTTTAAACTCAATGTACTGCATCAATTGGTCCCTTTGGGTTTTAGTACAACTTTTCCAACAACTGCATTATCTTATATCTAAAGACTACTGGCCTTTTACTTCATAGTTTTCTGTTAGAGACCAACAACATTTAATTTTATTCAACACACTTATCCACTTGTTTTTATCATACCTATGATATGTCCCAAAAAGATTGTATGGAGTTTTTCTTTAGCTATATATAATAGCTGGACACTTTCAGGAAAATAATATTAATTTGTATGCTATTGGAGATATTCATTTTGCAAAAAATTAAGACTTTATTATACTTGGCGACTTCTCTACCAATTTACCAAAACACTATATTATAGATTATGCCCCCCCAATTTTGGAAAGTTTTGAAAGCCAACTTAAGTACTGGTAGACTGTATACAGAAAACTGTAGCTACTGACCCTATTTTATACTTGAATTTTAAAAACTTATTTTACATGTATATATTGTAAGGAATAGTAGAAATATTAATTGTGCATAAATAAATAAGTAAATTGCGGTGTGGGCTCCATAGTGCTGAGCCACTCAGCTGAAAACTGCATTTCTACTACTTTTAGTTGTTATTTGTGTCACAATGATTAATCATAACCTGCTATATAGCTAGTACTATTTTTCTACAAAATCACATGCAAGTAAAAATGAAACTATACATTCAATGAAAGCTATTACACTTTATCAGGTCATATTATGTGGCATCTAATTCAATCATTTATTGGTCGTATGATTTTGTTTTTTTTTGATGTACAGGATCTTTCATTGTACTTGTGGCTAATAAATAAAGGTACCTTACAATTGTACAAACTGTGGTGAAATGCAGTCAAAAAGCATAGCATAGTTTTTGACAATCTTTTGGCTACAAGTTGTGCCACAATAATAAATTGTAAGCTGCCTTTCATTTGTTTTATTTATTAGCCACACGTACAATGAAAGGTCCTATGCATAAAAATAGTAAATTGTATGACTAATAAATGACTGAATTAGATGCCATTGTGGCACAAATAACAGCTAAAGGTAGTAGAAATGCAGTTTTTCAGCAGAGTGGCTCAGTACTCAATGGAGCCTCACCCACAATTTATTTATGTACAATTATATCTACCATATTTCCTTACAATATCTACATAATTATAAAATAAGTTCATTAAACTATAACCCTGCTAACAGATTTCAACTACATAGCAACACATTATACTAATTATTATAGAAGATAGGCAATGAATAATTTGCTTTTCATTCTTGACAAATTGTCATTACAAATACTGTAGCACAAAAGTTTAATGGGGGAAATTTTGATGAATTTGACAATTTTTATTACAATTCATCACAAACTTTTTTACATTCAGTATATCCTTCAAGACAGTGGTGAAGCATTTCATCAAAATTTTACTCATCAAAATGCATTTGATCTGTCAAACCTTTACCTTGTAGAGTATTTGCACCATACCATACACACAGCTGGACTATACTGAACTCTAAACATTGCTATCAGGTATCAGTGGTCCTGTTTACGATTAAAAATGTATGAGTGTTATCACAGTACATGTGCATTGGCAAATCTGTACAATTAGTGTAGTGATTGTGAAGATGAGTGTTGATATAAGTGTTGAGATGTTAGTTGAGCAACGTGTAACTGCTGAGTGAGCACTTCTTTGAGTATCTGCAAACAACAAACAATGCTACAGAGTACACAAAAAAGGGGTGGGTCTAACCTGGGGCTTGCAGTGCTGCTCCAGCCAGTTAATGGTGCAACTTGAAAGTGATTCAAAACTTGTTAGTGAAATGTTAGCATTGTATGACTGGAACAAGGAGTCCATCATGCCCTGAAACTGAGACAATATAGTGATCATGACAAGTTCTCATGATAATAACATCAGTCACCATAGTATTAGTAATACAGGGTTCTACCCAGGAATTCCTGAGTGGTTTAACCATAGACTGATATATGCTGTGTGTTGTATTAGAATGTTTGTGTAGTATATATATATCAGTGATATCATACTAGTCGGATTTAAGGAAGTACTAGTCGGTTTTTACAGATACTGGTCGCTTTGAACCACTGCAAACCAGTGTGGGCAGAACTCTGGTAATAGGATGGCTGACTGTGATATTCAAGAGTAAGTGTGAGCATTATAAACAGGAAGAGATATTGAGGCAAAGCCGAGCACTATTTTCTTCTTGTTTATAATGTGCAAACTATTCGTCATCCTATTACAAATTAATCCAACAACCATAGCAACTGTTACTAAGCAACAGAAAATAACCACAGCAACCATTGCTATGACACAAAGTGACATTTACCAGAGTTCATAATATTTGTACAGGAGAGTGTCTAACTGTACAAACACACTGCTGCAAGTTTACGATCATATGTACTATAGCCTGATTCTAGTGATGACGAAGAATTGTTGATAGGTGGTTACTGGCGTTGATAAGTTTAAGCCTCCATACAAATATTATGAACTCTTGATAACAATCATCACCTAGCAACCATTGTTAAGCAACCACACCATTGTTATGAGGCATCTATCACTATGGTAACACTAGTTGTCACCATTAGCCAGTCCAATTAGTATTACAGATTTTTGTCAGGGAGATTGATAAACAAGTGTAATGCCAACTCTATTGTCTAATTACTTGATGTATTTCAAAATAATTAGCACGTTTAGGCACTATCGTATAGGGAAAACTTTGGCGATTTGCTACGAATTCACCAAAGTTTTAACCCACCAATTACTTGGATAAGCATCTCAATAGTTAAACACTGAGCTCAAATTCACCAAAGATTATTTTGCCAAATGCAATTTAGCTTGCTATTCGCCAATCCCCACCAAAGTTTCCCTCTATATGGTATTGAAAGTATTATCATACAGCACTTTACAGTAGGGATCATGGAGGTTTGCACTGACCAGAAACCAGCCTCACAATACCTTCCATGGTGCCATGGTTAGGTATAGCCAAGCCCAAAAGTGCCTTCAGTATGACTTGAAACGTTTTCAATAGATTGCTACAATAAATAAATAATTTTAAGGGTGCTAGCGAGTTTTTGAAGCCATTCAAGGGACAACCCACATAACCACATGCGGCTGTTACATCATAATTGGCAATACTACGCATACTCAAAGTATCCATGTTAGGTGGCCGTGTTTTGCGCCAAAGAAATCGGCCAAGAAACAACTTGTTTCGTTCAAAAATCATCCCGAAAATGATCATCTGGGTGCCCAAGAATGACAGTAGAGTGAATTAGCCTGAAAGTAAGTGTTAGTTTTGAAGATACGTGCGAATGCAAACTTGTTTGTAGCCAATGCACATTCTTCCTGTATTTTCTCGAGTGATAGTGTCTCGAGTGATAGTGTATGCTGGTAAGTTATATTAGTAACTGTACGCCTGTTTTTAGGTAGTGACGATGTTCCAGCTAGATTTATCACCCATTACAAGACACTGACTGTACGTTATGAGTTATGAGGCGTTACCTATCGAAGAGCAGGCTTGGCGACTCCACAAGCAACAGGAAGGTGTCCCAGTGTGTAAAGAAAAGGAACTAGAGCTTTTCTTTCGTTCAGAACTTCATTTATAACTTGTTATTTGATAAAGTTGGCATTTGTGGTTTATTGGAATTTGTTGTAATAACTGGTCAGCGTGTGCATGTTCTACACTACATTGCAAAAGGCGATATCCTGGAATACACGATAGTCGGATCTCTACCAAACTTTTGGTGGACCATCAGTGATAAATTTGCAAACTTTTAGCACATGGAATTATAATTGTTGCGATCCAGCACGAAGTTACAAGGCCTGGAAGGCGAAGTTCGCTCGCAGGTACTCACTCTTTGTTTTATAACTCAAGAAAGAAGAAGTGCAAAGACAAATCCATGAGCTAAGTTTCCACAAATTTATTGAAGAATCTTCACAGTGAATTTGATGCCTGTGCAAGCAGCCAGTAACTCAGAATAAGAAAAATGTATGGGTTAACTTTGAAGAACTATAGTGCGTGAATGAAAAATGAAACAAGGTACAATCTTATACTTTGGTCTCTGTATAGTAGAAAGTTAGGTCAATCTTCGAAGCAGTAGTTTAGATTCCTATAGCTTCCTTTTTGCCTGTATCAAAGGTAAAAAGAACAGCATTTGTGTGGCTTCAAAAACCGCTAGCACCCTTTAAAAAATGACATACTGCTAACAGTTCATAATATTTGTGTGGGGAAAGTGTTTGATTGGAGTACATTCAGCAAAGGTACTGCTGCAAGTAACACCCCAGGCTTCTCTTAGAAGAAAGGCTTGACCTTATCAATGCCAATCATTACCTATCAACAGTTCTCTGTCATCAGTAGAATCAGGCTAGAGGTGTACATATGATCAAAAATGAATTTGCAGTAGTATGTTTGTACAGGTCATACCCATACAAATATTATGAACTCTTGGATATGTGAACAATGCATGCTTCATGGTTTCCCTGTGTCCTCCTTTGTGCTCCGTTTATCTTTGTGCTGACAATTCGTGGTAGCACTGCATGATGGCCTCCCTAAGTTTGTAAAGAGAATCATTTGAGGTTTTGTGACTGCAGACGTCCTTCTTGTAGTGGTCTTTATTTGTAACACTGTGTAACGGAATGAAAATAGCTGAAAACGAAGAGTAATGGCCACTTCGCTATTTCAGTAACTGAGTTAGGGAACACTTTCAGACAAAAACCATAAGCTGGTGCCATTCTTTCTTCAAATGGGGGTAATAAAAATGGATTAAATTTGTAGCAATTTTGATTCACAACTAATTATTTCCACAATACATCTAACTTATAAGAGTATTCATACTTATTTGGCTTTCTACTCTGCAAACTATCAAGGCCACATATAATATATTACAATTGCAACTGACACAAGCAAATAGGATGATCTTAAAAATTTCTTTTAAATCTCAGCGAGCAGAGCATAGAAACACAGTATAAAGTAGGGCCAAAACAATTACTACAAATACTTGAGTACTCGTTAAGGACTTTGGTAGTCAGATAGTAAAATTAGTATTGAGTACTCATTAAGATCACATGACCCAGATGCATTTGCCATCAGGGAGTGACACAATGAAGGCTATGGAGTTTGATTGGCATAATTTCTTGTCAGGAACACTAACATCAGTACTTTCATACAGTGTATGTATCCTTGCTGTTACTTGAAAAACTGTAAAGTCGTATAAATCTTGTCACAACCAGTAGCTAGTATTCGTCAGTACTTGATCGTCAACTCCAGAGAGTACTCGAATACTAAAAAACCATGGTCATTTCAGCCTCAGTATGAAGAAGACACACAATCAGCTTTCAACAAACAAGTATACGGAAGAGAGAAAAAGTATGAAAGCATGTGATTAGTCTAGACTAGGTGTGTTTGTACTAGACCAGTATAGTATAAAAGGACATCTTGCAGATGACACTGTGAATCTAGTGAGAACTGTCAACAAGGATAACTTCACTTTCTTTGGCCAAACACGACAGGTTTGTCCTCCTTCTAGGATGACAGGAAAAGAGTTTCCAGATGTTACAAGGCAGGAAGAGAGAGCTGGTGTCACTGTAAGAGGGTAAGACTGCCAATACCCCCACTTTATTATGATGTTATTGGTCTTCATGTCAGCAAATCTGACTGTTACCACATGCCCATCATGTACTATAACCTCCTGAAGGTAGCCACCTATGCCAACCATCTCCAGTAAGACCACTAGCTGGGGCAGCAGGCAACCAGCAAGCTCAAGGTAGGCTTGCAATGTAACTGCCACCCATGCTACTAGTGGTCATGCCCACTTGTCAAACACTACAGCCTTCAAGGAGAAAGCACATGCTAATCTCCCAAGCCTATTACAGATAAGATTGTTGCATGTGTACAGGTGTTTAATTGAGTTGCCTTCGGCTAAGATGCTATGAGCAATCTCAAGCTGTACTACCTATAGGTACCTTAGTAATTCAACAGTGTTTTACCTTACTCTTACAGGGTGCTACAAGTACAACAGCATACATACTGTATGTACTTAAGATGATCTTATGAGTTCCCAGTCACATAAAACCATTTTGTGTGCTCTGATATACCTATCAGTTGGCAGGCTGAATTTGATGTGACTAAGCAAGTATGGTTTGTCCCACCCTTCTAGGAGACAGAGGTTGATAAATATTTCCTGCATTGTGAGAAAGTTGTGTCAAGTCTGTCATGGCCTAAACAAGTTTGGACACTACTCCTTCAGAGCTCTCTGTTAGGCTACTCAGCCCTATCGATAGAACAGAGTTCTGACTATGACACAGTGAAACGCTCTATTTTCAAGGCCTATGAGCTCGTTCCGAAGGCCTACAGGCAGAGGTTCTGAGCCACCCAGAAGACAGATACTCAGACCTTTGTGGAGTTTGCATGGGCAAAGGAGACTTTGTTTGACTGCTAGTATACCTCTAAAGGAGTTGGAGACTTTAACCGGCTCAGACAACTAATGATGATGGAGGAGTTCAAAAAGTGACATTAGGACCCATCTGGATGAACAGAAGGTAGACAATTTGCATGAAGCGAGTCCTATGGAGAATGGCTCATGGATCCCCTGCTAGACTGATTTGAAGACCTGGTATTTGGAGTAGCCTGCCAGTGCAGGACAATAGTAAATTCGCTATGACATCTTCCAATAGTAGCATCACTATTCACAACCTTTTTGGATCCTCCCCAATGGTCAACCAAAACATTCAGGTCTTACCAAGAGTTCTTACTGAGCACCTACAGGTGTTAAAGGGCTAGTATCAACAGGCCCAGCATTGTGGTAGGAACAGTTTATAATGTAACCCAAATTCATACCTTGGACACTACCAGAGATATTACACAGAAAGATTGTATTAAAAAGATACAAGATCACACAAGATTATCCGATAAAATAAAAGAACGTGAGTAGTGATACTTGAGTCGTTTATACTATCTTGGTTTGTTGTTATCACCGATTTCGGTACTGATGGGTCACATTTGGTCCTGTTGCAAAGATTATGCAAACCCATGTAATGAAGAAGGGTACTCCTAAAGGATATATGCAAGTATATAAACCTCATTAACCCCAGATACGCTGATCTGATTTATTGTTTTAACTCCTTGCAATTGGTTAAGCTGTTCTTCTTTGCAGGAGTGGTAACAACACATACAGCTACAAATTTAGATAATGCTTGTGATTGTTGATAAGAGATAATAGGATATTTTCTGACCAACTTTGGATACATGGTGGGACCACGGTAACTTATAATCAAAGATAACACCTAAATACTTCTGTTTATTTACAGATTTCAGTGTGGTATGATTTATTAAGATACTTGGACACTCTGATTAGAACCAACTTTAAACCACATAACACCACCCCCTTTGTTAGGTTTAATCTTACTATTAGAAATCCAGTTGTGTATCAGCTGCAACTGGTTCATTCATAGAAGCAGCCATGAGAGAGGAAATTATGTTGTGTCATCGGTATACTGCACTAATACAATAGTCCATCTGTAATCTGTAAAGGTAGAATAACAATGGTCCCAGTGCACTCCCTTGTGGAATACCACTTTTCATTTCTCTCCACTTGAAAACTTATAATTATGTCTGACTAGGTGAACTCTATCACTTAAGTAATTTTGAAACCAGCACAGTACTGAGCTTGACACACCAAGGTCTTTAATTCTTTGCAAAAGGAGTCTGTGGAGGCTTGGACCAAGGACACATCAAGTGAGACATCAAGGTAACTAACTGCCATGACTATACCTGTTTCTTTGCTTATCAAGCAGCTGCAGAGCTCACAAGACTCCTCTCCAGACCTCAAGGCAGAAAAAGATGCCAAAGTGTCTGCACTATATGAGCTGGAGGACAGTAGAGTTCATATTACATCTGAGGATAGTGCCAAAGAATACAGGGAGAATTCTTCTACTGATAGACATGAATTGGTCCAGGTTTCCAATGTCTCAACTGGTTGTACAAGGTGCAATATAATCAATGACAGGGCAAGCTCCAGGGATAGGATGGCATTCAAGATTAAATTTGATGATGGATGTGTCTCCAAGAAGATGCCCAGCACACTGCAAAAGAAATTCAACCTGACCAAGGAACCTTTACAGTCTAAACTTGATGCAGCTGAGCAGCATAGAAAGGCTCTGGAGTCTGGACAAAGAATGCCAACAGAAGATACAAACAAACTTGAGCATGACCGTCAAGTGATGGATGCTCTGGAGGCCTTTCAAAAGGTATAAATTGACAAGACTCCATTAGTTGAGGAACCGCCTTAAAGAGAACAATAAGATGATGGCAGTCATTGAAGCCAAGAAAATCAAGCCCCTCTATCCTCCACCATGGCCAGTTGAGCAGTCAAACTAGCCACACACCCTCCTCCTTCTCCAAATGAAAAGAATTTATTTTGCACATTTTGTGACTAGTTTTGCAACCACTGAGTTTCCACTATTACTCCTTTTGTTCAACAAACCAACTATCTCTCATGCAGTACAATCTGTGGAGAACATGCACCTCTCTGTGTAGTGCCTCACAATGATCCCTGGTTGTCAAGATGGATGGGGCCAGTGATAAACCTCAAACACTGAGCTTCATGAAAAACAGGAAAAGTCCCTCCCATCACCATAGTTTCCTGTTGTGCTCAACCACTCTAAGGCATACAGTAACTTTCTAAGACAGAAACTTGGTGAACGATTTAATTGCAGTTTGTTGTTTCATCTAAGAAACTTTGAACCTTTTATGTTTATCATGTGCCAGATCCAGTGTTTCCGGTGGTAAGGTACATAGTGTAAATATATAGATGTTGCAACTTGACCAGGTGGGGGCTGTATACTGTGTTTGTGTTGCAGTGTTTAGAGTTTCATACATTCTATCAGCTTACTCTATTTCATAGTTAGGGATCAATGTTTTGAGAAGATGTTTCCTGGTTAGCATATTGGCTGAACTGTATAGATCCATATAATTATAGTGTGGAAAAATCCACCATTTTGAAACTTTTTACATAATATAGCAGATAAAAAGTTTTTCCTGTGTGCATTGTGCTGTATTCTTTAAGCAGAGTAGTTGCGTTCCTACTAACATTGCATCCGTAGTGCATCTGAGTTGTCCACTAAGTGTTACGTTTGGACTTACTAGTTTACTACACTAGAGCTGAAGTGGATGAGTGCAACCATATGGCTAGCTATTTCATGTACACTATACATAATGGTTACTGAGAGTTACTACAGGAATGCTGCTGAAGGTGTGATGCCAAGCTTGGACAGTACACACAAATTATGAAACTTTTTGTACAGCATAAGGTTTCGAGTTAGTTGTCAAGTATGCTCAGACTATCCTATACGAGATGCAAAATGATTAAAATAGATACACATTAGAAACAGTTATATAAATTGTAGCAACCATCTTACACTGTACAACTTAGAGCAATTTCTCTTTGTACACATCACGTGAGGTACAAGATGAGCACTAATCCTTGACTACTAGCTAAAGCTACATTGTGCTATTGTAATTTGATGGAGGCTTGTACCACTACATACTTTTTTATTGTTAGTGCTGCGTTTGTATTTCCCTTGGCCTCCTCTAGCCTTCCATCAAGCAGAGCATTTGCATTGTGTTTCACTAAATGTAACACAAACAGGATTTTTTGCTGGATACCACAGTACTCTACAATGATTTTTGAGCAACACACACACACACACACACACACACACACACACACACACACACACACACACACACACACACACACACACACACACACACACACAAACCTTTCAGCTGCCATGCTAGCACGGTCACGCTTACCCAGTGAACCAGCACTGGGACACCAGTGAACCAGCACTGGGACACCAGTGCACTACTCAGGTGCTAGGAGTCAACACAGGCAAACCCAGGACTAGTAACCCGTAGGGGAGCTATACCATGTCTCACAGGTGAATATGTGGGCATCCGAGGTCCCACCTGGACCTTCACCTGTTGTGTGCGAGATATGGACACTTGGGATTTGCTTCCCCAGTTAATACCAGGCACGTTATAGTTGGGTGGGCTGCTTCCCAGTTGACACTAGGCCACCAGGTCTCCATTTAAACAGACCAATTTGGCACAACTGAGCACTGAACTGGGAACCTTTTGATTACCAGGCCGATGCTCTAGCCACTTGGCTACGCTTCCTCATGCATGCACACATGCATGAACATGCACGCTTACACACACACTCACTCACACATGAACGGTTCAACTACATATAACACATTACTGCCTACCACTCTAAACTTCAGTTCTTCTGGAACCTGGACCTCCTTGGTAGAGGAGTTTCCCTGACTAGCCGAGCTCTGGTGAACCCTTGTAATCATTTCATAGTTCTCCTTCATGATTCTCATGGCAGTCACCTCTTTCTTCAATGACTCTAGTTGATCAAGCTGCTTAGCACTCTGTTCATTGAGATAGGCAATGTACTCGATGCCTTTCTGAAGTATGGCTGCCCTGCTTAGCCTAACACCTCCAGGTGAGGTCTGCCTGTAGGATACATTTAATATGTAGTAACAGTCTATAATTCTGGGTCTTGGCTGCATGACAAAAACTATTCTACAACTCCAAATAGTGAAATAAGATGTTCAACTATACGAAACATACGTGTGCATTACTGTCGCTTATGAACTTAGCGGGAAAAAAACAAGTATCAGAGTTAAAAAAAAACAAAAAAAACTAATAGCAATTTTGCTCTGTGGCACCATAAATAATGTATGCGTTCCTACTGGATTGGAAACACCCGTATTATTTACGTAGTGACGTCATAGGCCATCCTCGTTTCGCTGCGCGTAAACTTTATGGCCTCGACAGGTGGAAGATTTCGCTGTTCTTGTAACCAGCAAATTAGTGTTTGTTGTTTACAGCTGGGTTAGTTATCACCTACACTAATTGGAGGCTGGACTGTGTAGGGACGCTGGAGGGCAGTAAACAATAGCGTAAGAAAATTCAGGTTCAAAAGTGAAATATGGCCGGTGTTTCAAAACGGTTGTGCAAATTTCCTGAAGAAACAGAAAGTGTAGCATTGTTTCTTTGCTGCTGTTTACACCACTCGTAGCAGGTAGAGTGTAGTAGGCTAGCTAGATATTCACTGCTTCACTGTATATTTCCACTGCCTCGATAAAACTTCAGAAAACAAGCACTACTTTGTGCTATTGTTTAGCTCAAGCTGAGCAGTACTGAAGCATAAAATTTATTTCAATGTATCACACATTTCTTTGGTTGTGTAAATGCGGTGACGAGAAGTTGGCTAATAGTACCGCTGTTGAATTATTAGCTGGTGCGTACCTGCCATTGTCACCTGTCGCAAACAATATTTCTCCCAGTGCCCACAGACACGCTGTGTTCTTGTTCAGTACACAACGCAACACAATAAACAATGTAAAAGGAATGTCCACGCCTTCGAACCGGCCTTCAAACAAGCAAGAGAAAGCCAAACAGCCACTCAACCAATTTCCCAATGTTTGGCGCACCGTAACTAGGATAGGAAAATAATTTAACTGGCGTTTCCAATCCAGTAGGAATGCATACATTATCTATGGTGGCACATCACAGTGTAATTAATACATGTGTTACACTAACAGCTGTCTTCGATAGCTATATATTAAGAAAACCTTGCCAAAAAAGCAACTTAGCTACTAAGGAGTATCTACAAAGATTCGTGTCAAATGGTTTCTTGCATTACACAATTGTTTTGCATGCTCATACAAGAGATTACATGGCATATATGCTTGAGTATCTATGATAAAAAATTACACCATTGCTGCTCGGCATTTGTACACACCTTTAACCCTCAGGTCCTCGGGTTATATACATGTAGTACATTAGAAAAACATAAACACTATAATAATATGGGAGACTATTGTTCTCTTACCTACACAGTGGTATAATCTCTTCAAGCTGGCAGTAAGCCTGTCTAATAGAGTCCCTTCTCTTCTGTTCATTAAGAGTGTGTAGGTCTTTCTTGTTCACATTACCAATACCAGCACTGTTGGCATCTTCATCATACTCATCATCTAATTATAGTGTGGTTTTATATTTAGCATGTCCTACTATGGTAGGGTGATCACACTCACCTCCCCCACCCCCTCCAATAGTGAAGAACACACCGGATGATCCTTGATCCATTGGATCTGTTATCTATAAACCAGAACAGTGAGAATGTCGTTGCACAGTGCTTGTGTACGTATATACACCCCCTGTATGTTTATATAATTTTCACAAAATTTTTTTGAATTACTAGCACTCAGTACAAAAAAATAACATGCACGTGGAGTATGGATGTTATCCAACAACAACAAAAATGGTGGCAATATAGCATGGGGATATTGTACAAGGTTGTATTGGGAGAGATAGCATTTTGCTATAACAACCTTTATATATATAGCAGCAAGGGGAAAGGTGAGGCATACTTACTCACAAGACAAATGCACACAGTTTAGTATCTGTATCAAAAGTTAGGTCTGGTGCAATTCATTTCACATCGCCACATCATGTTAACTAGCCTGTTACCTTCATTGTCCAATAGTCCCATGTTGTAAACGCCACAGATAAAGTTAATTTTGGTTACTACGAATGTAAACGTGATGAAGTCCCCACATTAACACAGCCATTTTGTCATCAATGCGGATAAGCTCCATTAAGAGACTGGTTATCCATGAACATGAAAAATTCTAAAATCTTTACAAAACAGCCAGTGCTAAAAGTGCGTACCCCCTAATACAAGATGTATTAACATTTATTAACATCATTGTAGCCTTCCACCTTTTATTTCTCTTTCTTTACAACGATTATTTTAAACCTTTTTTCACAACTTGGCTGCTTTACTTCATTTTGCATTTGCAAGCTCCAAAGCTGGCTGTGCATGGGACCTGGTTCAAAGAACAACAGAAAGAACATTAATATGTTTGAGACTTTATTATATTGCCTATTGTATTGTGATATACGTGGCGCCGTGCTGGAATTCTGTTGCTCAGCAGCACGTGGCTGTTCAGCTGTTGATAGACGAATCGAGCGCAAGAAAAAAAACTGAGTGTCGAAATGGCTTTGTGCTATAGCTGTTTTGTCATTGATTCTAAGGTGTGAGGATACCATACTGTATATACAAAGAAATATGGCCAAACCCTTTCCTTGGGGAAGCATTACCTTGTGCAAGAGAGATCAGAAATACACACGATCCACTGGCTGTAGCTGTTAAAAAAAGCACTGGAGGATGGTGGAAGATAGTTGGTCACGTACCACGAAGGATATCGCCTTTAAGTTCAGTTTTCAGGCGTAGTGGAAGCATGAAGTGCGTAGTTACAGGGCTTAGATGCTATTCGTCAGATTTGCTTCAAGGAGGACTGTGTCAATTTATTTTTAGCATAAAAAATGCTGAAGAATGTGAGCAACTTCACAAGTGTATTACTGACTCATTGTCAAAAGCATGTCATGGTGAAACTCCCACAGCATCAGACACGGTTGGGGCAATAGAGAAGGTAATTGAAGAACAGCAAAACACACTATCTGGTAGCACTGTTGGCAACAATGAACCACCAGGTGCAGGACAAGATGTTAAAGTTGAGGCAGTCTTTAATAAGTAAGTTTCAAGATAGTTCTGATTTGAACACAAAACAACTGATTGTTGCTGAAGAAGTCATTTGCTCACCTCCCAAAATACAGATTGCGTTTGATGAAGAACAACTTTTAATGGGAGAAGAATTGACTGATCGTGAATTAAATTTTGTCCTAATAGCTACTAAAGTGGCAGTTTGATCATCTCAGTGGATTTTGCTCCCCCATAAGTAAAGATGGTTCAGTACAGAAAGCAAGAAGGAGCTAAGGATCGTGGTGTTTGCTGTAGGTCTGGCAATGGGCTGTAATCCAAGTAGGCAAAAGACAATAGATCAATCTTTTATGCAAACAATTGGTCATAATTCCGTAAACGTTACGATGCATCTAAGTTGGAAATGACATTTACTTTTAGGCGTGCCACATTCAGCTGAGTGTGATAAAAAAAAGAAACAAAACTTTGGTTATTCATATCTTGGGAATAAGGCTGGGACGATTTCTGGTATATGAACTGTCCCACTTGACAGGCTACTTATACTCTACTACAAAAATTGCTCCATTGGAGTGCAAAGTTGTATTAATGTGCGAGAACACTTTTTCATTCTTTCCCAACACAATAGTGTGATGTATTGGCTGAACGTGAATTTTGACATGTAGGGTACCAATGCAAGTAATTGTGAACTATGAATATGCACAAATTATAGTGTATGTATGCATCATCATCAATAGAATAATCTATGGTACTATTACAAAGTGAGAAGGGGGAATTACGGTAAGAATGCCCTTGGATGCAGAGTTTAAAGCAAACACGCGCAGTTTTCCCATTCTCGCTTCATTAGCAGGCCTTCGCTACCACTAATCAACGATCCCCAAAAGTTGTAGATGCACTGCACAAAAATACCTTTCTTCTGTAGAAAAAATGGTCAGAAATGTTTGTAATGCAAACGCAGTTGATCATTATAATGGAAACGGCCACTCACTACAAACCCTCAGAGTACAAATCACTATAAATACAGCTCACCTGAACGCCGTGTATCCCGGCTCCTCCAGTCAACGAATTGGCGGAATTACTAGCAGACAAAGGTGGCGTGGCGAATTTTACCTACTTACAAACCAAAATAATTACGATAATCACAGTTACACTTGACTCACATCTGACCCGGTCCATGAGTTACCCTCAGAGTTCACGCTGGAGGTACTGAGACGTGGAATGTCCGCCATGCTGAAGGAGTCACGTGTAACTGCAAAAGGCATTGGGTACATCGGGTGCTCGACAGGATAAGTGTAGCATCGCTGTCTAGCATAGTCACCAGGAAAGAACATATTGTTTGCTTCTGTACAAACGATATAGAGCCCTTTTTTAGAGCATGGGGTGATCTCGAGGTAGTCATAAGCTCAAACGACTGATGAATAAACTTGTGTCACGTGAGATCACAGATGATTTGAATCACATGACATCACGTGACTTATATTCTTCACCGCAAGGAGAACGAGTGTGCTACTGTAGTTTGTCAAGTTATCGCGCTGTGTTTTGTGTCTCCTGCGCCGCCATTTTAGTGACTTAGTCCTGGGGAAAAATGAATCCTCCGTGCGCCGGGTGTAAAAAAACCGTCTACCCAGTTGAAAAGCTCAACTGCTTGGACAAGGTAAACTTTTTGAAAAAAGACCACTTATCTCTGCACTTGCAAATTGATTATAAAAGCATTCAATTACTGTCGGGGTGATACAGTATTTGTTACCGCGTCGTTCTGTCGGGTAGGTATGGCATAAAGCGTGTTTCAAGTGCCAGGAGTGTGGATTGAGGTTGACCATGAAGACGTACAAAGGATACAACAAGACGCCCTACTGTAACACGTGAGTAATCCTTATAACATGTTGTTGGTCCCTAAAGATTGGCCAACCCTTTACAATACATATTTCCCACAATTACTTTACTGGAGCTTGTAATTTCTAATTTTATGCTCTGTTTCACACTAAGGATTGGATTTGTAACAGGGTACAACATTTAGGTGTCATGTTGTAGCAATAAGATGTGATAAAATCGTTAAAGTGTGAGGGAACTCAGGGAAGTGGTTTTGACAAGCTCTGAAACATGACCCAATATGGAAATTTTGCTGAGATATTTTGCAAACAGTAAACTAATTTGTAATGAAGTTTCAGTGAACATAGAAACCTTTCTGTGACTTAGCTGCCAGCACAAAGGAATGTCTTTTTTGGTTATCCCAAGTAAAAAGGAATTATTAACTTATGTCACTAATATCAATTAGTACCATTCAGACTAATTTAAGACTGTTTTAAGTTTCAACTCACATTGCTATTTATGTCTCCTCCAGGCATTATCCCACTACTAGATTTACAGCAGTGGCTGATACTCCTGAAAACTTGCGGCTGAAACAGCAAAGCAAGCAACAGAGTCAGGTAGGCAACACAAATTTTGTGTGTTGAATTGTTTCCATGCCCTTGTAAACTGGGGTAATAAATAAGTTGTGTGTGTTTAGGGTGAGATGTGGGCGCGGTGTTTGAAGCTGTATCCACCCAGTTTTGTAACTAGCTAGCAGCCATTTTAGAACACAGCAATTGCTGGGTTTCATTTAACTACCATGTTCTTTAAACACCTAGATGAAGGTTTACAAGCTGCATATAACTTGCACATATATACCACCCTTGCCATATTGTATGGAAAAATAATGTAGTGTCATCATTATTCAGGATTATTGGAGTATTTATTTGTGTGACTTTTCTGTCCATCCAAAATATCTTCCTGAATGTTGACCAATGTT
The DNA here is from genome assembly GCF_963678975.1 of Dysidea avara. Taxonomy (NCBI): domain Eukaryota; kingdom Metazoa; phylum Porifera; class Demospongiae; order Dictyoceratida; family Dysideidae; genus Dysidea; species Dysidea avara. The sequence goes on from NC_089281.1 coordinate 19,228,376, forward strand.
GCAACAAAGTGCAAAAATGTGACAACGGATTACTGTATTGTATTGACTGGTTCTTAGTGTGATGATGACAAGGCTTCAATAATAATCACAGCATTCAGGGACTAGTGTTGTCTGTTACTGTGTAATGGGTTTTGGAATTGTGTTTCTGAGAAATATTAGTTTAGTAAATATGTCTGTGAAAACAATACTACTAACAAGTTAATGACTTGCTTTGGAAAGCTACCTTGTCAATGTCAGTTGTTGTTTGTTTTACTTGCTTTGTACTGATGACACTGTGTAGCTCTGGAGTAGGTCCTATTACTTCTGTAGTAAAACTGCATGCGCATTTGTGTGTGATGGACCCTGTGCCAAACATGAGAAGTGTGCGTATGTGTGAGGTGTGTTGTATGTATGTACCGTTTTGTCTCGAATTATGGCCCAGCCATTTATTTCTTTCAAACAAGTTTTACTTATCTACTGTACAAGACTGGGTGTTTATATATTATGGGACCAGTGTTCATGATCAACTTCAAACTTCAGTTCTGGTGCTTGTTTCACATTTTCAGCAATGTTCTTCACTTCATTGTTTATAAGAAATGATTACTACACTAGGTATTTATTTGAGACCCGGTTTTTATTTCTGTAATGATGCTCTATATTGCTCTATATATATCCCCTGGCAACTAAACTGACCAGGTGTTTATACAAGTCTAGCCATAATTCAAGGCAGTATGGTGTGTATGTATGTACATTATGCATTTGTGCATGTGTGTGGGGGTGCGTGTTTTGTGTCACCATGTGGGTAAAGTTGTGCCTATAGTGATGTATGCATGGTGTACAGTGTACAGACATGTTTTGTACAGGCTGATGTGTATTTGTGACAAATGCTGGGTGTGGCCTATATTTTTATAACATATATATACATGTAGACATTCGGGTGTGTCACATTTTCCATATTTTAACTTGTGGCTTTTAAACTGAGAATTCCTACATGTATTCTAATTCAATAACATTCATACAGTTGGAGTACCAAAAGGATTATAGGACCTCACTGAAGGAATTCCACCAGGTTTCTGACTCAGTCGCCCAACAGCAAATGACACGTGCTGCTGGCCTGGCCTCTGAGTCTGGTTACCGTACTGCCCCACAGGACATGGAAAGTGTTGGGCAAGGATACCAACACCAACCACCACCACAGAGTAAGATTGTTAATACTCTAATAGTGTACTCAACTGCTTATAATGGATGTGGTTAATATTGTAACCAATACTATTATTTAACTGTTGTTATACTATTGAGCTTGTAATGTTGTGAGCTCTCAATTATGATTGGATTTTAGTTAATTTCTGATCTGAAATGAAAATAAGTGACTGATGTAACTTCTTGTGTTTAAACTGTATTGCATCATGTTTGCTAAAATGTTGGTATTGTCATGAAAAATTGTGCAAAATGTAAGTGAAGTGCATGTATATATGCAAATTCCTAAAATCAGATTATTTTGTTATACCGTATAATGGGATTTTTTTAGGGAGAGATACTTTTGAAGATCATCATCATCTGAAATTCCAAGCCTGGGTGAAAATTTTCACTTCAGGATCTTTTATGCATTTAAACCATTCATTTTGAAACTTTGAGGAAAAAAAACTTTGGTGGATAGCAGCCAGCCTGTAAAAATCAGGAAGATTTTCCCTCAGGGAAAAAAAACCTACTTGTGATGGTCACACATTGTTAATGGAAGAACACTTTACTAATAGTGTTTGATGCATAAAAAACAGGAAACAGTAGAATTGACCAGCTTTTACATCCATTTCACACTTCTTACCCTGGGAGCACAATCTGGTTTGCTGTTTTTGAATCGATTACCCATCCTGACATGACTATATAGACAAGGTGGGTTGGCACTAGTTGGTTTGGGATCAGAGGAGGGTGGAAGCACTTCAGGCGCTACTTGAAAATATTACCTTAATTGCATAGTTTAATCACGTGAACCTCAATAGTCCTAATACAAAACTAGCAAATGGGCAGTGATTGCTGATGATTGCTACATATTTTGGTTGTGCTTCGTGTAAAGATTAAAACGATGTATTTTGTTTTGTAAAAGCGCTTAGTTTTGTAGGCAAAACTGATGGAACAATATTTCGTGCACAGCAGTACTAGCGCTAGCAAGGTATTTATGTTCAAAACCAAACAACAATGCCACACTTTGTTACATCGTCCACACATTTTAGTTCACCCAGAAATCGATGGTTTTGCATAATTCATTTTACCAGCATCTAAACCGCTTCCACCCTCCTCTGGTTTGGGATAAGATACAATGTGAGGATCCTCAAATTGGATAATTGGATTAACAACACTACTTTGCTTTTTTCAAGGATTTTCTAACTAAAAGTTTTCTACAACATGCCATACTGCCGGTAGACTCTGTGACAGTTCATTCTGGTGATACATTGATATTCCTAGTGAAAGGAGCACCCACTAGCTTAAAGACATAGTTCACAATCTGTTGCATTTCTTCAGTAAGTACGGTACCGCCCAAGCACAATGTTGTTTCTTGCGAATGCATGTAATTACAAAACTCACTAATTAAAGTGTGTGGCAGCCATTTTGCTAGCGAGTCGATAATAACTCACTAGTGAAATGGCTGCCACGCACTCTAATTAATGAGTTTTTTAATCGCACGCACTCGCGAGAAACGACATTGCGCTTGGGTGGTACTGACGTCCTTTAATTCAGGAATAACAACTTGCTAGCGAAATAGCTGTCACGCCCTTTAATTAGTTTTTAAAATCTTGCGCACTCGTGAGAAACGACATTGCGCGATGTTGACGTTCCACTCTGTCTAACCCAGGATAGTGTAAATGAGGTGTTTGGCCTTCTGGGGAACCCCTCTATATATTGTATAAGGGATGTCTGTCTGGGTCCCAAATCAACAGCATTGGTAGCTTAATTATACTCTTTACAAAAGAAATTTCCTCTAAAGTCAGAGTTGTGACAAAGTAATATTTACTACTAGAGTGTGTCCCACCTACTTCCTTCTCAATAATAAAGTATACAAAGTTAATATGTAATACACTGTATATGTTCAAAAGTGTTAATGTCAATGACGATGCATCCTCTATCCCATTAGGCTACAACCAGCCTCCTCCGATGTCCTACACTCAGCCGCCGGCACCTCAGCCATCCTATAACCCTCCTCCATCACAGCCTAGCTACCCTCCATCACAACCTAGCTACCCTCCATCACAGCCCAGCTACCCAACATCACAAAAGGCCCCAGCACCTCCACCAGGAGGGGTAAGTGTTGACAAGCTGTATATCTTTCTGTGTTCATTGATTGCAAGTAATATTTGGTTTTGTTAACTGTCAGTGAATGGCTATTTTGCAAAGAATTGAACTTGGGTATGTAAAACCTGCTACTTATGTAGAGGTAGAGAGAACCGAGAAGCTTGTTTACAAATGATAGTAAAGAATTTTCGACTTAAAATCTCTGCCAACACATATATAATAATCATTGTTGTTCTTCAAATAGTATGGTAGTTGTTATTACTGTACAAATACAAGGAAATATTATGGATCAAAGAAATAAAATGTAGTGAAACAAGGGAGGTCACCTACGCCTGTAGATAGTATCAGTCTATAGCTACCCATGACTGAATTAGTGTCTACTAGTATATCTTCAGGTGTAGGCAACTTACTTTTTGATACCTAATTGAACTTTTAAGTTTCCTTGTACTTGTTTGTTTACATTGAACCTGTATATACCATATTAGAAGAAAGAATGGCACTAGTCTTATTTTTTTTCTTGCCTCAAATTGTCAAATAGCAAAGTGGCCATTACAAATGAATAACACTATGAGAAAGACATCTGCAATCAATCCAGTCACAACGAAAACTATTCCCGTTACAATTGTAGAGAAGCCATCATGTAGTGCTACTGCGAAACGGTGTCAACAAAGGTAATTAGGAGGGCACGGGTGTACGTCCATGAAGCATGCATTGTACTTACTTAACTGCAGTATGCCAAAAGGCATACTGTCGGGCTGAAGTGATATTAACAGTGAAAAAGTAGGAAGAGTTTAAGGTCACAACTTCTGGACTTGAACCAATACTGCGATACCTAACCAATACTGCCAAGGTGCCATGAAGGTATTGTGAGGCTGGTTTTAGGGTGATATTTTTGATCAGAAAAGTCCAAACCTTCATGGTCCCCAACTTGTCCCTAATGTACAGCACTATCATACTGCTTAGTGGTAGGGATCAGAAAAATTTGGGCTTTCCTTCCCAAAAATATCGTTTTTAAAACTAGCTTCATTACAGCTTGGCAGTATAATCACTCTCACAACACACGCGCATGCACGCATGCACATTCACGCACGCACATTCACGCACGCACATAACACAATTGACTATATTATTAGGTGTTTTTGTAATTCAGAAGTTTCTTCTTACAGCCACGATATTTAGCATTGTACGATTACACTGCTGCCGATGATGATGAGGTATCGTTCAAAGAAGGAGACTACATTGTCGATGCAGAGATCATTGATGAAGGATGGATGGAAGGGCGCGTAGAGCGTACGGGTCAGAGGGGAATGTTACCGTCAAATTATGTGGAAAAAGTTTAAGATGAGTATTAGATCTTCTCCCTACATCGGCATATTTTGTTTCTTATTTACTTTGTATATTGTATCCAATATGAGTTGGAACATGTTATTGTAGCATAATAGGACAGCTTTCTAGTGTTGTATTATTGAATACATATATACATTAAAATGTATTCCTTGATCTTGTAGTGTTTGTTGGTGTTATAATGTCCAGTGTTGGGAGTAACGCATTACGTAATATTATTACTTTTGTGGTAACTAAGTAATATAATGAAATACGCTATAAAAACAGGTAATATAACTCAAGTTACTTTACTTACAAATGTAATGCGTTACCTAAGTAATATAGTTACTGTAACGAGTCTAATATTACATAATATTATTACTACAAGTAACGAAGTTACTAATCTCGTTAGTTATCCTCTGAGTAACGCCTAGCCAAAACGAAGTAACAAAGCCTACTGAATGAAGCTTATTCACCAGCTTCTTAGTTATAACTAAGATTTGCACATTGTCCAACAACGCAATCATGTCACGTGATAAAGTGGTAGTTTCACACGTGACAGCTTAAGGCTGTGGACACAAAGTAATATAATATGTAATATTATTATAGTTACTTTATTTTATGGGTAATATGTAACTGTAACTAAATAGTTCAGTTGTATGTAATATGTAACTAGTACTTTTACAAAGTAACTTGCCCAACACTGATAATGTCATACCTAAGGCCAGGCAAACTTGATTGTTTCTCATGCATATCTATTCATCCCACTGTGACGTCACTGTTATTAGTTACGTGAGGCTGTATTTTTATGCTGAGGTTAGTGCAACTCAGAAAATGTCTTTCAGCATGCTAATGAACAATAACCTCCCCCACACACATCCCACAAGTTATAAGTTTGCATTACCTAATGGACTGATATAGGGTCTGAACTGCCCAAGTGGAGTTTACTTGTTTTCTCAAAACCATTTTTCACATTGTAGTATATTATACCATAGTATATACCTATGGCAGGCTTGTTTATTAATCTTGTAAAAAACTTAATCAGCATAAATTATTGTGGTGTCGCAAATTTTACAACAGCTAAAATTTACTTCGCGCACATCATAGATAATATTATCTATGCGCGCATTAAACTTCGAGAATCAGGATTTCTGCATTTCAAGAAAAGTTCCGTCGCTACTGGAGGGCCAGTGCTTGTGGTTTCTCTCTGCCTTCGTTCCAGCAAGTATCCACTGCGTAATTAATATAACCTACATAGCTACTAAATCTTAAATCATTTTCTGTTTCGCGCCAAAACCCCAAAATGGCAACGAGCGAGGATAGCGCAAATCAGAGGCTATCACCAGAGAAACCCCCAGACGATGTCGATGATATTATGGAGAATGACACGAACGCGACTGGAGGACAACAGAGTGACGCGACCAATGGCGCCGCTGAACAACAAACTCCAGACACTGTCGGCGGCAGACACAGACACGTACAGCTACCACTAAACAGAGTTCGGATGATGATAAAAAGTGACCCTGATGTTAGTATTGTTGGACAAGAAGCGTTGATGGTGATCGCTAAAGCTACGGAGATGTTTATTGCGTACGTAGCTAGAGAGAGCTATACACAGACAATTCAAGCAAAGAGAAAAACAATTCAAAAAAGAGACTTTGACGCATGTATCCCTCCTAGAGATGAATTAGCGTTCCTTGAAGGAACAATTGATTGACGGACATACCAAAGTTGAATTATAAAGAATTCATTTTTACATCAAGTTACACGTGATGCTGCAAGTAGTTTTTGCATGTATGCATGATCATCATTTACAAGCTTATAAAACAATGCAATGAGTCACAAGAATTATACATTACATGAAGATTACACAGCTAAATATTGTGTCACACTCGACCTTTGCATTGTTGGATGTGATTTAGTCTTGTAAACTCCTGTGTATGCGCTGGTAAGATTTCATTACATATGTAGCATACAAAAGGTTCTTGCTTGAAGAGGGTAACATAAAGCTTACTCCTCTGATCTGCACTTACTGGGATAACTAGATCAGTTTTTTCTTTTTGTGTCAAATATTCACTAGTACCGGCAAGTTGATCATCTGTTATGCATGCAGTCTTTTGGCCTTGGTCCCTCGGTTGCTCCTGTTTTTGGTATAGTTCAGTTTGTAAGTATTGTATCTGTTCTTGTTGCTTTCTATTATCTATCTGTAGTGCATTTACAGCTTGAAACTGTTCTTGTAATTGTTCAGCTACAGTACCTTTTTCTGCTGCTAGCTGATTAATTTTCTCAATACCATGGACTGACTCATCCCTCAGCTTTGCCACTTCATTCTCTAAGAATACAATCCTTGTTTCCTTGCTGCGCAAGAGCTTTTCCAACTTTGATGATTTTTTGGTTTCTTCCTGTATTCTTCTGGTTAGAATTTGTTTTTCCTTATCTTGTTTAGGAGAATTAACCATTACTGTACTAGTTAACATGCTCTGATCTTTAAGTACTGCAATTTCTGCCTTTAGTTCCTCTATGACATGATCCTTCCTAGAAAGTCCATCTGTTAATAAACTTATTTGAAGCTTTAATGATTCTATGGTCTCTTTGTAATAGTCATTAGATACAACTGTTAGGCTTTGGTATTTATTATCACTTGGTACATTTCTGTAACTAGCACTTGGTAAATCATCCCCTTTTGTAACTCCATCTTCAGAGCCTTTAGCTGTTAATTGCGTAACATTTATCTTTGCTGGTACCACAGTAGATGAAACGCTAGTATTAAAATAAGATGGCTCTTCAGTATTCTTATCCTCAGGTGCAGAAAGCTCTTTAGTGTCGGTATAACGTTCTTCTGAGACCACTTCGAAGCTCAAGCTGCCGTTGCTATGCAAGCTAGTTTCTGAGCCGCATGTTGATGGAACTTTTTTATGCAAGCTAACCAGTACCATGTTATCGCTAGGAACACTCTGCAGATCTATGGAGGAGAATTCATCCGAGTCTGTACAGAACTGAAAAGGGCGGCTCTTTCCTAAGGTAGTCCCATCTTCATTGCAGTAAATAAAATAATACTCTCTACCATCTGATAACTTAGGGAGAACGCGGCTAGCAAAAACAACTTTTCCTTTCCGCCATTTAACTGTTATTCCATTACTCCCCGGTTCTAGTGGCTCAGTTCGCCCCGACCATACCCAGCTGAATTCACTTTCCTCTTCGCCTACTTCACGCAATGCTACATAGTGTCTAGTAGAAGTTTTGATAGTCGAAGGAACGTGAAAAATGACCTCTAGATCCTTGCAACAAGAGACGAACGGCTTTACGTCAATAAATTGCACCTCGCTCATCTTACCAGCTTTCGGCTAACGTTGTATCCAATCAATTAATTAATAGGTTGGTTGTTCACTGCTTGCATTTAACATTTTTCACATGGAGATCCCCCTTGGTTACGTCAATAATATTATTATTATTATTGTTTGTTAGAGGAAAACAGGAAGTAACTCAATAAGCGCATACAGAGTTTTCTTATTTTAGCGCCTACTAAACAATTTCTTTGCACCGTGTGACCATAGATAGTAGGGGGTGTCTATTATCTATGGTGTGACTTAAATTTTAAGTATGTGATAAGTACTTGTTTATAGGAAACGTACGTAAGAAATGAACCATGCCGCCGAAAACAAGAAAAATTGCTGTGATGGGATTCAGAGCAGTAGGTGAGTAAATCACAGGCCTTACTTCTCCGGTATATTCTAATTCATTCGTGCAGGAAAATCATCATTGGTTATTCGTTTCGTTGAGGACCAATTTGTGGATTCTTATCACCCTTCAATTGAGAATAGTAATGTTTGTTGCTAATAGTAAACTGAAGAATTGTTCTCTTATACAGCATTTGAAAAGAGAGTTAAGTATTCCGGCCAAGACTTTCTGATACAGCTGGTTGACACTGCAGGACAGGTATTCATTTTTTCTATTTGATTTGCCTAAATAGGGTTGACCTTTTGAGATCATTGTGTTATTGCATGGATCAGTTGGTAGTTAATTACTGTAGCATGCACAAAGGGTAATGTAATTAAGTTGTGTGTCTGCCATCTGCACATATATCACAACTTTGGGGATACTTTAGATGTCTGAGCAACTAAATTATAGTAAGCCAAGCCAATAAGTAGAGTTCTCCAAAAAATAACTGGCCTTAGCTCTGGAGTCTCCAAGCCATTAATGGTGTTCCTCCATGTACAAAAACCCCTTTATATAGATAGACTGTTACAGTTGGCGTTTCCATGTAGCATTCTAATGCACTAGTTAATTGTTTCCATACTTGCTGACTGCATAACAGTTGGGAATAACAAGCAACACCGCTGGTTTTGATTGCATACTTGAATTACCTCATGTTTTTAAAGCTCTGTTTGTCAAGCAATATTGGTAGTAGTGAACTGGTTCCTCAATTTTTGTACAATATTTGTAATGTAATCCTTTGCATGTATATCCATAGTAGCTTGCATTTACATGGTTTATTTTAACTGTTCCACAGGATGAGTATTCTTTATTCTCTGAAGCTCATTGTGTTGATGTACATGGTTATGTGTTGGTGTATTCTATCAACTCCCAGAAGAGGTATGTATGTATATACTGGTATTAAATAGCTCTTGGTGATCAGACAGTTTTACAATGGAATTGCTTTAAAATGGATACATTAGAATTTGGAGCCATTTCTGCTTTTTAATGTTAGGCTTGTTGGGAGCAAATGTTGTCCTAGACCAGAAATTCCACTGTAAGTGTAATATCATTTTTAATTCTTGCAGTTTTGAGGTAATCAAAGTGATTCACGACAAAATCCTTGACACAATGGGAGTGAGCAGTCGTAGCAGGTGAGTGTAGTACATTAATGTGGGTGGGGCTGAGCTACTGCAAACTCATTCCACAGAGTACCATTAGTATTAGTGGGAAATAAGACAGACCTTCACATGCAGAGGTAAGATTTGTATGAAATCCATAAATCCAGTATATGATAGCTTTTGGTGTAGGGTGATTTCCACAGAGGAGGGTAAGCGTCTCGCTGATTCATGGAATGCCATTTTTGTGGAGTCATCTGCCAAGCAGAATGAAGTAAGTCACACCGTCATTGTATACATTTACATCACTCATTACACAACCACCATAAAATGTACTGAATATCATACCATCAAACCTTTGTCTGTACCACCATAGATACAATAACACTTACTGGGATTGGAAACGGAAGTATTCTATGTCATCATTTGTGTACAAAATCCCCAATGTTACGTCACAGCCTTTGCCTTGTTTCACCTTACTGCATTGGTACAGATAACTCACTTTCTGTACTAATTTCACTTCCAACTACTTTGCTACAAGGTTGTATTACACACTAATGGAGTCGCTAGACTGCAATATACTGAGGTAAAAAGTTTCTGCTGGTTGTAAATTTCATTTTTGTAACTGTGTCAGTCGAAACCGCGGGTCGGACTTGATGAAATATGGGCTTGTATCTTTTTCACCTGTGAGTATTTAAACTAATTTGTACACTGAGCACATGTCTCATGGCCGTAACTAACAAGTAGTGCCTACTTTATCCAGTGGAACTGCTCTGACCAAAGTAACCGAAACATGGATCCCACACGCACCCACTTCCGTTTCCAATCCTGGTAAGTGTTATTATATCTATGGTGCCACACAGCAATGAATGAAACACTTGAGAGTGTCTGACACAACACACTTTAATAATGACAAGTCATTACAGGAGGAAATGATATCTTGAAGTAACATCATTACTTGGTGGAATGATGTTACTTGATATCATTTCCTCCTATAATGACTCATCTGAACTTGTAACACAATTCAAATGTGTGTAGTTTTTGTATGTCTGTGCTATACGTGTTTAGCTCTGGTAAGGAAGAGTGGGTCATGCCGATTACCAAGAGAATAATAATAAATCAATCAGGGAACTTGTGTTTCTCCTAAATGCATTCATGCTGTCATTGATGTAATTTTCCCACTTAGAGCTTTCTTTCTAATAAAGTATTTTGTTATTTCAGAGGGTCAAAGACATCTTTCTCATGATCCTGATGGAGGTAGAGAAGCAATATGAAGGAGGTGGTGAGACCAAACAAGACTGCTCTATACTATGAAATGTGTCCACATCAGAAATATGTCAGTACATAAATAAATATGATCTTTTTGAGTATAAAAACAATATACAATATCCACTTCTTGCACTGTACAATTGAGTCACATTTTGTTTGTTCTTTGTGTATGTGTAATATGTGTTTATGGGATGCATTAAAAACACAACGTTCTGAATATAACTCTAGCATAAAATGAATACAATTTTATTTGCTCCAAGTCTGTTCATTCAATACACATCTATGTTGTAGATACCTGCAAAAAAAGGGAAGATACAGGTAACAATAGATTTTTCAAAACAAAAACTTTCACATAAGAAATACAATAGCTTTCCCCTAGGTATTTCCCCTTCTAAACCACCACCCAATAGGACCTAAAGTTGCACACTCCTGCAATGAACTAGAAAACCCCTACTATTGTGTGGACATTTTTGTTATTATATGGCATTGATGAATTTCCATATATAGGAGAAACAAGTGTGAAGGGATTGACTTATTAAGTTTGCCAACTTCAGTCAGTATACAGTGATATGGACTGTATCCATTCACTGGACTACTGACACACATAAACTTTTCTCAACTACTTAAATAATGTTCAGGTGTTTTAGAAAGAAAAAAAAAAAGAGTACAACGTCATGTACATATAATTATACTCAACAGTTGCACACTTAAGCTGTGAGCTAACCAATTTAGTTTTGACTTTCTTTGGCAGTTTTTCAATGGTAGAGTACATGTCTTCTTCTGACACATAACACGATGATCCATTATTGAATTGTACCTATTTGGTAAAATAGTCTATGTAAAACTCCCAAGAAACAATTGAACACACAAGCCTCCATACAAAGGCATAAGGTGTACATTTGTAAAATGCGTTACCTTATAAGCTAATGATGTATGCCATCCGAGTAGTTTAGCTGCATATATTTTATCATCGCTCCATTTCACTTGTACTGAACTACCCTTCTGTGCATCCTTGGTCTATTTACAGAAATGACAGTCTTGGTTGAAATAACTTGGGTGTGCACATGTGACACACACACATACACTACATACCAGCAGATCACAAGGTGGTAGGTTATAACACACAGTGCAGTCCTGATCAAACAACACTTCATAGAACAACTCCTCCTCCATTGACTCCACCACTCCTGATGAGTACCTATACAACACACACCAGCATCATAAACTTGTCAATGGACTACTCAACCAACTGCCAAAATAATGGATTAGCTAATAGTTATATTTACTTTGTAAGACATGTTAGACAACACCAAAGTAGTGAAGCAGACGACACAAGAGACCACTCACTTATTGTTCTCCATTTTAGCAATCACTGATTGACCAATATTAAATTCTCCACTGATAACAGTTACCTGTATATATCACATGATGTGTCACAAGGTGGATTACACACATGTACAGGATGATGGGTCATTAGTTGAAAGTGTTTATATAGTAGTACACATGATCACAGCACAGGTAGAATGGTCAGGACTATCACTTTTAACATAAACACATGTACTAAGCAAGAAGAGATTCCTAGTCTGTGACCAATATTGAATATTTCATTTTGGGCTAAGAGAACAGGTTAGTTTGTTTTATGAAGCTCTGCACACACACGCACACACACACACACACACACACACACACACACACACCAATGTGTAAGTAACACACTACCCATGCAGTTCATACTAAAGGTCAAACTGTAAAGTTGACTCAACTTGAGGGAAATACCAAATCATGTGACTGACTGACCAAATCCAGATCCTGCCAGCACTAAATGAACATTCAGTCAGCAGCAACTCTATTGCTTCACACTTTCATTCAACAAATAGCAATCGTAATGGATATGCATGACAAAATAAATAAATAAATAAAAAAATTCATCAGCTACATGTATCTCTCACCGTATTCTGCTGACTCTCTGGATCATGTTTGTGACATAGTAGTCCAAATAGACCCTCCAGTGCTGGAGGGGGAAGTCCCTGGTACTGAGCACATGTGACATGGAATGGCAGGTAGCACCGTGATCGACAACACTGTACACACAACCCCCTGTGCCTCGTAGCACCCTCTACTGCTGTCTCACAATAATGACATTTCTGAATTAGAGGAAAACAAGATGATCTTGGAACAAGATGATAATTATCATGATTACAGAAATGTTTATAGTGATGACATAAACTGCTGAATCAACAGTACAGAGTCAAAGGAAGATTAAATGAAAAACCACATTAAATAAAATGAAAACCACCTGGAAATGATGCAACATATTGCAAAACTTATAGTGCAATCACAACAACAAAGGTCACTGAAGTGCACCTTAATAATTATTTCAAATACCACACCCACTCTCTGCAAGTTCAAGTCTGTTACCTAGCCAACATGCCTACTATCCCTTGATACAACCTAAGGTATCTAATGCATTGATCCATACAAGCTGTTTCATCAGTAAGCTATGCTCAATACAACAGGAATTTGGAAGCCCAATACATGTGCTCTGTGTTGGCTAGCCTAATGATTGTTTAGTAGCAGGAATACAGATTAAGTAGACAGTACATTAATGTACAGACACAACACAACACAACACCTTACCAGTTTCTTACGAGCAGCAGGAATACTGCTTACTACCACTGGCTCACGAGCCAGTGAGTTAACAAAGCTGACTTCTGGTAAGGTGACCACACACACGATATGAGCCCACCTAAGAAATGAGAGATAAAGTATCATCAGATGAAAATGTTAAACAAATATATCCATAGGACACACACAGACACACAAACTCACAGACACACAAACTCACAGACACACAAACTCTCAGACTCCACAATATTGAGAACAATGATAAACTGCTAGTGATATTGTTGAGATATGTAAACCTGGAAATTATGGTCTCCATATATGTATAAGTATGTGTGTACTGAAAATAACTTGAAGGTGCTTTATTCTATTTCTATCCACTGAAATAGTAGGTAGGATCTCTTTACAATATGCACACATACGTATAACTTGTGTTCCACACAAACATGTACAAAAAAGCACACACATAGATACGCACCTACACACCGCGAGCACACACACACACGGCGCACGCACACACACACGGCACACACCTGCCATCTGTGGTTGGTTTCAGAGCTCCACCTCTTAGAGAACACAGACAACATTCAGCTTCAACAACATTGCTAGTACAACGAGCACACATCCACGGAACTGGTGTGGCTGACATGATCCCATAACAAGCTGTGATAGTGTAAACATCAAACAGTATAACAAGCAGCAGATGAACATAGCCTAACCAAACAAAAAAATCCCCACAGCTAAAATTACACTCCACAGCAGGATTTTAAACGACACAGACAAATATTACCATGAATAAGACAAAAAGTTCACAGGATGTGAAAATTGAGTATTCATCTGGGAAAAAGTTTTAGCTGCAATGACAGGATATCTATATAGGGTGTGTAGTTCTAATACCAACATGCCAGTGTGCTCAGCAAATATTAGTCAAACTTATTTGTTCTACATTCATATAAAAGCACACCACAAGTATAGACTGTCGCAATTAGCTCACATTTATGCACACAGATCTTGCACACAGCACACGTAATCATCTCTGACCCAACAACATCAGAATCATGTGACGCTGGTTTAAGAGGTGTAACACGTTCAGTAGAAGACACCATTATAGAGGAGAGGTTACGAGGTGATCGTCTGATCCGTTTGTGATCAGGTGATGCTGAAATGTGCGGCCTGGGAGGTGTGGCAAGTTGATCTTGACCCATGCTCGTAGTCGTTGACACATCATGATTTTGACTATCAGCAACCACTGCTGGACTAGGAGACTCAATGTTGATCGGAATGGCATGACTGGTGGAATCAGGTAAAACTTGTTCATCAGGTACAACCTGTTTAATCGGTGAAACCTGTATGTCTTGTCCATCCAGTTTGCTTTCTGGTAAATTAGTAGGTAGTATTACAGTATCACTGTTTGAATGAGGGATTGAAACTGGAAGTGTTGAAACTGTGCTACTGTCTGGCAGGGGGGTTCTGCAGTCTGTGATGACATTGTTTTCAATTTTAATTCTGTGTGGGAGACGAATTAGTTCCCTCTTGACTGCAACACGCAGTGACTGACATACTGCAATGGACGCTGAACCACTAAGCACCCTCCTTTTTACTTTTTGTCTAAAGAAAAAAAACATACTACAATATGATTTCTTAACTTGGTATTCAATCAATTCATTACAGATTTTTAAAAATTCCCTGCTGTATAATAGACAATTGGAGTGTGTTATTTGTGGTGAATAGTTTGAAAGTGATACAAGATATAGTACTTCAGTAAACAACTTTTAATCACAAACAACTTTCACTTACTTTTGATATTTCTTGTAAAGTTTCATCAACTTTTCTCGGTCCAGTGGCTTGAAGGTGTCATCGGGAGCAAGTAGGGTACACACACAACACCTCTTGTCGTCCTTCGACACTAATGAGTTGAAGGCTTGCTCCAAGGGGACATCCCACTGCTGCCACTGCCACAAACCATCCAAACTTTCTGCCCATGCACTAACATATTGCTGAGCTAGTAGTAGGAGATTAGGGAAACATTTGTTAACAATTCAATAACACAGGGAGTAACCTGATTAAATACATACAACACATGCCAACAATCTGTTATATATCACACCTACACAGTGTATACATATGTTACTAATATACTACATCCTTACTGGTACATTTAGGATCTTCTATTCTCCTCCTCTTTGGTTTAGTGATGGCTAGAGCTTCTGTTGGAATAATCGGTCCTTGGGACATTCTCCTGTGTCCTGGTAAGCTACGACGTGACAAAAGACATGACGCACTACCACCCTCCCCTGTTAAGGTGACATACCTTGGAGCACTGCTACTTGATGGTTCTCCAGGTGGTTTAGTACAGTATTTCTGTTGATAGTATTCCTCCCATTGGTCAGGCTGGAAAGGAAAAAAAGTTATGAAAAAACATCAAAAGTATAGTAGGCCCATGAAAAAACATTGTTTAAAAAAGCCTTATTTCGATTTAGTTAGTTGACTTAATGTCACTGTCTTTTAGTACGATGACTAAACTAAACTAATTCTACTAATAGTTTTGTAAAGTTTTAGTATTAAGGCTATGACTAACTAATAAACTACTAGTTCTGTACATAAACACTATCTACTACTTGTCTACCATACAGTAGCTATCTCCCAAACCACTCGTTCAGATTCCACCACCTTTACTGAATACTACTGCTAAATTAGTATAATTATATGGTGCTACTAATTAAGACCAACAATTTTAGTAAACATAGAGGTGCATTTACCCTAGCAGACTATCTGTACTCTTGTGAATAATGGATGATCCTGTAAGATACTAATATCATGCACGACCAGAACAACACCAGTGTTGCCCATCACATAAGAAATTGTCAGTAATTTTTGCACCACGCCTACAACAGTTTAAAGTAATCAGATTGGCATCATTTGTTCTCCATGTGTATGGCAGTGTAACAGGCAGAATTTTTTTTGAAAAATTATTTCTCTTACCATATATTACACAAACTTGCATGACTTTGTTTACTACACAATGCAATGTTTGACAAAATTAGCAGATTATGTAAAACTACCTAGTCAACATGGAGGTTAGATAAGTTTACAAGTAGACTATAGGCTCTATGTACAGGAAGAGGTCTAGATGGCATCACCAAACAGTAAAGCCCTATTGAGTGACATAATGAGGTGGTTTTAATGAAGTACAAACTGACAGGCTTGCTTAGCAAGGTAGTAGTGGAGTACTAAACATGAATACAGCTAGGCCAACAATAACAGTGTGTCATCATGATAGATTGTGGTGTGGTGGTGCTCAATCATTATTAATCAACCAAGATCACATTAATAGGCGTGGCATTGAACCTATTGTGAAGTTACAGGTATCTACTGAGAGTAAGCACTTCAATAAGATTGGAGTGCAATCAAGGAAAGTGTTGATAGGAAAAATTAACGCCTCAATATGGTTTCATTGCATGGAGAAGAAATACTAGCCTGATAATGGGAAAGACAAGGAGAAGAGGGCACACACTCGTCGGAATCCCAAAAGGCATCTACCACTGGTTTGTTATTGTGGCATGAAATGGTGGCCATGTCCTGCTTCACTTGGCCTCCAGCCTTGCGACTGTGTGCAGGCTGGCAGGCAGACGAAAATTTGAGTTTCGAGACTTTTTAAAATTCTAGATCTGGTTGCCTATAAGTATTTTCTTGTTTTGATGTTGTATTAGATGTTAGATGGACTAATATTATTTCATCAAGGTGATTTTTGTCACGTAAGATGTTTCTAGGATGACTTTTAAAGGCAGCATTTTAGGCTGTGTACATCATTTTGGGGGGAATCCCCACTTAAACAGTACTACTATACTATTTGATACTACATAGTCCTACAGTGTAATGTACATATTTAGATACATTGCAACTTAGAATCAAGCCAACAATGTAGGGAATATCTGGGGAAAGATTTCTACATTTTGTTCAATTAGGCACTACTAAGATATACAACACACAATCATGTGGCATAAAAAGCAAAACATGGGAATCTTTTTTTGGGTACAAACCTGAGGCCAGAAGAGTGTGACATTACTCTCATGACCTGTAGGATTTGTACTGAGTAATATTAGAAGCTGGTTAGGGACAATATCAATACCTATTGGTGCAGTGAACCTCTGTGGGTTAATTTATTTGAATAAACATGAGCAATTAGAGATGTTGTTAAATAATGAACTTAGTGTAGGGCAAATATCAAACTGTGTAACAAATTAACTACTGAAAAATGGACTATAATGTGTTCAAGAAGCTTTATAATAAACTGTTATCTAATGGCAAATACTTACAGCTTGAACATTATTTCCATCACAGAAAATGTCCTCATACCAAAATAACCATCAGGACTAACGTTGTTAATGTATAGTTTTTCTAAAGTGAACCATTAATTTGCTATAAATAAACAACTATCATTGTTTAGGACAATGGATTGGGAAGTTAAAAAGTGAAAGATGACAAATAACAGTATAGTTCTGTGTAACTGTGTCAGATGACAAATAACAGTATAGTTCTGTGTAACTGTGTCATGATATAATAATCACAGTTGACAGCATCAAAGCCCGTAAAAAACGGAGACAGCAACGTGTCAGCTTTTCTTTCACTTTCATTGCAAATTACAGTCCTACAAATTATACCATTACACATTGACAGCAGAACAAAAATAATGTGAAGCGAAAAAATCGCAAGTCACTGCAAAAAGAATATCACAATTACTTAAATATCACTTATAGAACTTTACGTGGGCGAGATCAAAGGAAAAAGTGTACTTTAAATTTCATAAAGTACACTCTCTCAGCCGGCCAACTGCTTCATCGACTACAAAGAGTGCTTTATTGCACCGCAAAGAGTGCTTTATTCGTTCAATAAAGCACTCTTTGCGGTGCAATAAAGCACTCTTTGTGGGCAATAAAGCACAGTTGCCCACGTGCCTTAGTGTAGGCTAATAGCCTAAGGGGCTCGCGCCAGTACGACTAATCACCCAAGCCGGTGAAGGCTGATAGCCTCGCCGCGCTGGGTGATCAATCACCCCAGCCAATACGAGTTCCACCACTGGATTGCTTTTATAGACATACCTAAATGCTTCGATGATGGGTGGGAGAAGGTAACGTTGCTGTTACGTTTGTTAATGTAAACGGACAAGTCCTGGAGATATCACGGAAATACTTCACCATGTGACTCACAATAGAATCGATTGTGGGTTGCGAGCAAAACCTGCCAAAAGACGCGATGAACGTCTACTATGCCAAACTATGGTGAAATACACGTGAGTTACTTTGTTAAACTAGTTTGTGTGCGTTCAGGCTGCTAATAGTTCGTGCAACGCTTGTTAATTACGAGTCCTAGTGTATGGTGAAGCTACACGACTAGAAAGTTCCATAAATCATTTAAAGCATAGCCTTGCTCGTGCTATATGAAAAATAAAGTACGAGGCGCTTGGCCTCGATGCTAATAAAGCACTCGGCTTCGCCTCGTGCTTTATTAGCATCTCGGCCACGCGCCTTGTACTTTATTTTTCATATAGCACTCGCGGCTATGCTTTAACATATACATACAGCACACATACACTATGTTTCTACCTGATATTTCTTCACAAACATATCCATGTTAATATGAACACCATCTGATCTACACAAACACCTCGTAGCCTTCTTGCCATACTCCACCCAACGTTCTAGGGCAAAGTTTGTTGACTCAGCACAGTTGAGACCCAAGTTAAACCCTGAATGGTAGCCGTAAGGAAAAGTGATCATGAAATTTCCTTGATGTTGGATGACCTGAAGAAAATACAAGTGTTATATAATTCTAACACTAAAATTTCTTATATCATCATTAAATCAACAGTAAATATGATGATAGTAAAGACATCAAACTCAAAGTAAATAATGTAAATAATGCAAATACAGCAAATTCACAGTGAATACAAAGATTTCACACCAAATACAATGAATCAATGAACAAATACACATTTAAACAATTACAAGAGGTGCAGAAAAATGATTTCAAATACATTGTTGTGGAAGAATTCAGAAGATAGATGATGTATACCTTGTGATTGCCTGTACAATTACTATTTATGCTCAGTTGTTAGAAGACAGCACATATACTTTTATTCCACAAGATTGCAAAGTTGTTTTAGTCTTTTCAGAGTAAAGAAAGAAGTGGTGCTAAAATTCAGGGCCAGTGGAGCAAGCTAAAGAATGATGATGGAGCCAAAATTAGCAAATGAAACTTATACACAATGATGTTACAAGTTAGCATCAATATACATGACAATCTGGCCCACTGGAAAATTCTGAGAATTCAGAAGTTCTATGATAGTGTAGCAGGCTGGGGTGCTCCGATTACAGAACAAGGATTGGTCCACGAGGTTCTTCTACTATTCTTATTAACACATCTCTTAATATACTACACGCATGCGTACACATACACGGTTATAAACATAATAATAATAATAACAACAACAACAAAGTACATAGCTCTGTTACAATAGTATCAAAAAATTGAAAACAATAGAATATAAGTAACTATTAACATATATGTAATGACTGATCTGTGGTTGACTGCTCTATTAGAGTATCTTGATAATTTATTTCCACACCTATCTCTCTGTCATCTTAATAGTTTCATACAGTCACAGCCCACAATGACAGTTATAAAGCATTGAGTGAGACATTATATAACCAAGCAATATCCCCCAATGGCTCTTATGCAAGAAATAAACTACAATTTCTGTGCAAAATACATTAGCCTAGCCCTGATGGTATGGACAGTTCACTGGACGTGTACTTCAGTGTACTGAGATCACAATCTTGCCTGAAGGTTTATAACCATGACAACCACACACCTTCATCCCAGTTACTGATTGACACACACCAGGGAAGATTTATAGCTAGTAAGATAGTAATGTAGCTGCTGTATTTTTTGTAATAAAAAAATCTTTTTCAACCTTCAGTAAATACTGATAATAATTCCCCAACTATTAGCTATGTTCATGATGTATGGATGACCATTTCAGTAATGTATACCTACTGATAAAAACAGTACATTTACATTATATTAGTAGAGGGCATACAAATCAGGCAAATCCCAAATGCCCCGTGTTATAGCTAATATGTAACACTTATTAGGCTGATAGTCTATACAGGGCAATCAATCACTCAAGCCAATACAAGTGCAGCCACTGGATATAAGCATACCTAAAATTTTCGATTATGGGTCAGCAGCTAGTACGTTCTGGTTACGTTTGCTTACAATGAACGGACATATCCTAGAGATATCACGGAGAATTTCAGTTACACGAGTTTAATGTTTTAATCAGTGCTATTTGAATCATTTGTGAAAAAAGTACCTCCGTGCAGATTCGTGGTGGGGGCATATCCGTATTCGAAAACGTGTGGAAACAATTGGTGAATAAGCTATAGCACTAGTTCCCACCTTAGCCCAACGTTTTTGAACTTGTAGGATGGCGAGGATAACAAAATGCTCTCTGTATGAGTGGTTTTCATGGCAAAATCCAAGTCGTGCATCCTAATCACGTGAGTATTAATCGATCCTCAGAATCAATTCCGGTCTCAATGTCTATATAATCACTGCCCAGTTTTTGCCCAGCTACATTTTGTATGTAGCCCGGCTAGCTGGGCTACATATGAAATGTAGCCCGGACGGCTCCTTTGATCTGAGGTGTGAAAGTGTTACATTAGGAACTGTACACCAGGAGTTCACTATGAGCTCTCATAAAAATTCACTATCTAGTGTAATGGAAAGAGATGAATTTTCTCTAGACAAGCAATGAATCCATGATTACCACCAATACAGTTGACTTCAATCAGCCCAAGAAGCCGGAACGCCACAGCGTGAGTATATTGACAGGAAGAAACGTGATTTTCCCACATATGTAGCTCTGTGATTCCTTATCTGATTGGAACCAAATTAGCTAGACATGCCTACCAGGAAGGAGAGTCTACATACCAAATTGGAAGAAAATTGCCTCAGCCATTTCCGAGATACGAGTGGCCAAAATTTTGTTTTAATTTCTTCGTTTTTTCCCTCTTTCTTCTACTTCTTTTTGCACACTTTGCAAAATCTGCCACAAAACACCAATGCATGCTCCAGTAGGGCTGAAATTTGGCACATATAAAGGGCTCATTAAAACGGATCTCAGTACCAAGTTTGGTAGGAATATAATGAACATTCACGGAGTTATGACCAATTATTCGTGTAAAATATGATCGAACTTCTGTCACGTCCACAGGGTAAACCCCCTTGGAGGAATGAGCTGAAAATTGCTATGTAGATGGAGTAACCATCATAGGATTGCCTTTTTGTGGTTTAAGATAAAGACCATGGAGATATGACACAAACCTCAACCTGTGTCACAATTATGCGATCGAGTTTCATGAATAAAAAAACTATTAATTTTCATGCCTACCAGGTAAACTGCTTAGAAGAGTGAGCTGATAACCAGTACGTAGATGGAGTAATCATCATAGACAGTCCTTGGAATAGTATAGAAGAATTGGAGTAAAAGCCACCGAGTTATAATGTGAGATCCAACTACATGTAGCAAGTGAGTGATCGAGATACTCTAATAGTACAGTCACCCTATTAGAGCATTCAGTTTGTATGCAGTTCAACTAACTTACATAAGCTATATAGTTACTTCGTGTTCTATTATTACAATAATGTTGGTTTTTGTTCATTTGATGCTGTTTTTGCTAAAAAAGCACAGGACTTCATAGCTACCAGCAACTGTATATACACTGTAGACAAACTGGATGCTGCCTGAAGGGAGAGCTCAGCTACAAACAAGTCATACAGTAGAGAGTTCAGTTACAAAAAGTCACATGTTGAGAACTCAGTTGCAAACAGGTCACCCAGTAGAAAGTTCAGCTTCAAACAAGTCATCCTGTAGAGAGTTCAGCTACAAGCTAGTCATCTGGTAGAGAATTCAGCTACAAGCAAGTCACCCTATAAAGATATCAGCTAGAAACCAGTCATCCTGTAGAGAGTTCTGCTACAAACGAATTACCCTGTTAGATCAGCCAGAAACAAGTCACTCAATAGAGAGATCAGCTAGGAACAGGTACCCTGTAGAATTCAGCTACCACCCTATAGAGATCAGCTACAAACAAGTTACCTTGTAGAGAGATCAGCTAGAAACAAGTTATCCAGTAGAAGGATCAACTAGAAACAAGTCGCCCTGTAGAGAGTTCAGCTACATACAATTCACCCTGTAGAGAGTTCAACTACACTTCAAGTCACCCTTGTAGATAGAGAGAGAGAGGCTAGAAACAAGTCACCCTGTATAAAGTTCAACTACACTTCAAATCACCCTGTAGAGAGAATTCAGCTTAAAACAAATCACCATGTAGAAAGTTCAGCTACAAAAAAATCAACCTGTAGAGAGATCAACTAGAAAAATTACCCTGTAGAGACATCAGCTAGAACCAAGTCACCATGTAGAGAGTTCAGCAACAAACAAATAGAAACAAGTCATCCTGTAGTAAGTTCAGCTACAAATGAGCCACCCTGTAGAGCAATCAGCTACAAAAAAAAAATCACACTGTAGAGAGATCAGCTAGAAAAAGAGAGTTCAGCTGCAAACAAATCACCCTGTAGAGAGTTCAATTACAAACAAGTCACCCTGTAGAGAGATCAGCTAGAAAATTTACCATGTAGAGAGTTCAGCTACAAACAAATCACACTGTAGATAGAAACAAGTCACCCTGTACAGAGTTCAACTACACTTTAAGTTAACCTAAGCTAAAAACAAAATTATATAACCCTGTAGAGAGTTCAGCTACAAACAAATCACACTGTAGATAGAAACAAGTCACCCTGTACAGAGTTCAACTACACTTTAAGTTAACCTAAGCTAAAAACAAAATTATATAACCCTGTAGAGAGTTCAGCTACAAACAAATCACACTGTAGAGATATCAGCTAGAAAAAATGTAGAGTTCAGCTGCAAACAAATCACACTGTAGAGAGTTCAGCTACAAACAAATCACACTGTAGAGATATCAGGTAGAAAAAATGTAGAGAGTTCAGCTGCAAACAAATAACTGTGTTAGAAACAAGTCACCCTTTATAGAGATTAGCTAGAAACAAGTCATCCTGTAGAGAGATCAGCTACATTTTATGTCACCCAGTGGAGATCACCTACAAACAAGTTATCCTGTAGATGTGATAATTTCAAATTTTGTATAATTACTGATAAAATCAAAAATACAATAGTTAATATAAAAAAAAGTCTGCTTTGAATATCTTTCTTCTTTCTCTGTAGTAAAGAAAAAAACACAGGTTAAAATAACCCCAAAGCCGGCAATAAGACGGCTTTGGTGTACATACAAAAAGAAGTGGTGTCTAATCCAAAAAGCCAAGCTGTAAAAAAGGGTATGGCCCCCAAAAAGCCATGGTGAAAAAAGATGTGAAATCAAAGTTGGCAGCCAAGAAATGGCTGTGATGGTATAGGGAAATGGTAAAAATTTTAATAACAACAATTCAGGTGAATTTGTTGCCAAGACCTAGTGAAACTTGGAGGAGGCACTACAAATTCACCTGAATTGTCATTATTAAAATTTTTGCTATTTCCTTATACCATCACAGCCATTTTTGGCCGCCAACTTGGATTTCACATCATATTTCACCATGACATTTTTGGGGCACCCTTTTTTTCCAGCTTGGCTGTTTTGGATTAGATAGTAAGCTGCAGTTATACGAACAACTATTTTCATTGATAACTGGTGACAAATTATTCCTTCACCACCAAGAATATTACATGCAATATCAATACCTCACTATACTTTAATCATCTTGTACTGATAATATACATGATTAAAATGTATATCACAATATAATAATTCATGTTCAATTACTATATACCTTCAACAGCAATCATTATGACACAATTTTATAGTAGCAGTCAACTTTTCATTACAGCTACAAGCAAGTCAAAGAGACGAATCGTTGGGCTTGGGATACTTATGACAGATGGCATAGCTCTGGTGTAGGACAGGGTAGAGAGTGACATTACCTACCTTCCAACTTGAGTACTAACAGGACAGCAGGTAAAAAACGAAGAAAAAGTGGTGTACATGTTCTTCAAAGTTTGTGTTCAAGTTTTCAAACACATAGTAGAATCTAGTCATGCAATGCTTTAATGTAAAGAGTACCCAGTCCTTTCCTTGATATACTGTAAATTAAATTTGCTGTCCAAAGCCGAAGCTAGTTTAACCTGCTCTATTGTATGCTATAGACTATTGAGAAATATAATTACAATAGGTTGGTAAAAATATTTGTGATCTTCCATGCTTGTTGGAGTTGCTGCTGTCATAAAGATGTAGCTGAGCTTGTTGCTTAGTTTCTTACAATAAAAAATATAATTATATTTAAAATTATTTACTCTATAATTATAGTCTAATTCTTTCACTGGGTCATTCATATCACACTATATAATATGGTGTAATATGCTAGCAATCTATATACAATTCATGATAATATTAATGGTGCATTGATTAGTAACAAATTTTAAAAACCTCTAATAGAACATACATCAACTTGCACATGTATGTTACACAAAACACACACACTACAGATACACACCCACCTTGTTCACAGGTATGGAATACTGACGGAGCACAGTTGGTGATATGATAGTCATCTTGTGACGAAGGAAGTGAGGACACTGGTCATAGAGATCAGGGAAAAATCCTACCATGGAAGATTGATAAACAACACCACATGTAAAAATATTCATTGCCTGTATGACAAATATAGCTGTGACTAATTATAAATACACAACAAAGATAATTACAAATGGCATAATGGAGGACTAAATCATATCATAATCATAGCACACTACGCTACACTCACCTCTGGCAAGTCTCTCCAATCTTTGTCCATGCTCCGGTGGTATGGCATACCTGGTACAATCAAAAAATACAGTGTCAACTCTTTTAAGTTATACAATCACAATAACAAGATTTGCACTGACCAATCTCCAATAACATTATACAATTAGCAATTATACATACTCAATTAAAAACTGCATAAAAATTACAGCACTACAATTGAGTATATACCAATTACAACAATTGATCTAACACATACACATACACACACGCACACACACAGTGACCAGTTATATAATCAATACATCCTGCATACGTAAAATCGTTACTGACCACAATTTAGGTTCTCCCCAGTGAAGGTAGTTGATGGAGTAGAGGTCCATGTCCTCAGTGTGCCAGGCAAATGAAGTCTTCCACATACCAAAGTACAGGTAGGCAGTGTTTACACCTGGTATCTTGATACCATACTCTCCCTGGACTGTGTTCAGGATAGACTCTATAGAAACAGTTAAGTGATCTCACTGAGTAGGATCATGTATGTACAGGGTTGTGTGACAGTTGTGTGATTATTGGATATATTGATACGTGTAAGGACACACACACACACACTCAACTTTTACTCCCCAATAAGCGTCATAGTCATATGACTTTCAAAAGGAGAGACAAACAACAAACAGCAATGGTGGACCACCACCAGTACATGACTGATTTACTGGCAGTGGTCACCAGAGGACCCACTGGAGTTTCAGCAGCATGTACCACTGACATTGTGACCAGCTCACCAAGCTGTGTCAGTAAATTAAGAAGATGCTTTCCTCTGGGAGGCTTGTAAAACTACGCAGAAGCACCAAGTGATACAATCATAAATCGAAGTATAATAATTGTCATTACCATTAGCTGGCCACTAGCCTCACAGAGTGGAGCTACTGACCAATATGGTACTTACATTGACATACACTAGTACTCACACAAACACACACATACCAAGATGGTTAATGTTCCACTCATTCACATCAGGGTTAGTGAAAGAGCCAGGTATATCAGCCCCATACAGTGGCTGATGATAAGTCACATTCTTCCAGTATTTACGTTCTAACTCATCGTAGTCCTTTGCCTTGGGAGCAGCATACCTTGAAACACAATGATATAGGCATGTGTATAGAAACCAAATACATTAATAGGATGCAAAAATAAGCATGTATAGCAATATAGTGTAAAAGCCATGATACTGCTACAGCCAAAAAGATGAAAAGAATATGGACCTTATCCAATAAACAGGTGGCTGACCAATACAGTCTGCTAAAAGGTCTATCCCACAACAATAACCTTGGCCACAACACCTATAATATTATGAGTGCCCTCTACTTCTGCACAAGCAACTTTCCTGTAAACAAGTTAGTTGTCACAAACAACTCACTGGGAACTTTCTGCAAGTGCCTTGAACTTCTGGAATGACAGTCCTTTCTTCTGAATGTTGTATTGTTGGTACACCCCTAATATTAGTGTGTCATCTACACCCCCACATACCATTACATACACAAACCTTGGGCACCATTGACATATTGCTGTATTGGAGTTGTAATGTGGAAATTGTCAATGTTACTGAAGTCTGCTTCTGCACTCCATTCCTTTGGTGGCACAATCTTTGCAAGAAAAGAAATAACAGTAAAATATACAAGGGAAATGAATGGCGGCAAAGGTTTCGCGGGTTTTTAGCTACGCGCGAAACTTTCATAGAATAATTTTCCCAAGCAAAGTCACATTAGCTACCAATTCCCCCAGTAGATATACTCGATAGGTCGTATTCTAATATATTAAACAGGTATTCAACTCCTGTCGTACCTTCGCAACGCCCATTTTATGGGCACCTTGTTGCTCCATGTAAGATACAAACTTGTAAAAGTCCCTAAATTCCTCCATAGTAGGGTAGAACACCATTATCCCGTTCTCTCTCTCGAAGGCCATCTCTAGCCACCCAATTTACTAACTTAGACTAAAAAACCTTTCCTCGTATAATTAGAATCACTGTTATGGTGCTGTGAGGATCACGTGTGCAAACTTGTAGCAGCTCGTTAATTAAAGATAAACAGATTTCCAGAGAGACGACAGAGACTGTGGGTTGAAGCGACGCTGCCGTGTGAATTTGGTAGTTTAATGATATAGTGATTAAGTAGTTAGAGGTAACTTGCTTTAGTGTACTAACTAATCGTTCTGCTAGCTTTTCGGGGGAGAGGCGGGTTTTCTATTTCACCAGCTTATTTCTTTCACAGATTCTTTTTCAAGTCCTGAAGCCAGCAGGCATCACAAGCGGTTTAATGGCGGCTCACCCATTTGCGGAGAGCTGGTGCCACACGCACCTCAACGTAATCAAGTTCTCTCACATCTGGACGATCGATAACTTCAGTTACTGTCGTGAAGACATGGGAGATGCGATAAAAAGTTGTACTTTCACTAGTGAGCAAGACCCTAGCCTTATGTGGTGAGTTAGTGTATGCCATTTGAGGTTGTTTTGTTTACATTGTTAAGCCAAGTGTGTGCTATGTCCCTGATGTGTCCTACAAGGAAGTATTAAATACTGTTGTGGGTTGGCAGCCCTCTTTGACATACAAGTACAGCTGTGATCTACCATATTGAAAGTAATTTCTTCCTGTGATCAATTTTAAAATGTTATGTCATAGCACATATAGAATATTTTAATTGTGGGATTAAGGGATTAAATTTCTTATTTCTTACTAGGCTACCTGTTATAATGTTTTAACAACTATCTGATGATTGTGTGCAGCAGTAAATAGATGTTTTGTAAGTAGTATGGCTTGGATAGCTATACAATTTTAAAATCTTATTATTGTTTACATTTGGGAATCTTGTAAGAGACCGATTAGAGGTAGTGTTTATTTTATTTTAAAGGTAGACCTACTGTTAATATTATTACACTGGTAGAACTATTAGTTATATAGGTTGGCTAAATAGAAAATATTTCTTCTCTCAAGGTGTCTCAGAGTCAATCCTAAAGGACTAGACGAAGAATCTCGAGATTACTTGTCATTGTACCTTCTGCTGGTGTCTGGAAGTCGGAACGAAGTCAGAGCAAAATTCAAATTTTCAATTCTTAATAATAAAGGAGAAGAGAGAAAAGCAATGGGTATGGTTGATTTACTGATTGTATATATCCCTCATTATATGAATTACTTTATTTTGGATTGTAGAAAGTCAAAGAGCATACAGATTTGTTCAGGGCAAGGACTGGGGTTTTAAAAAATTCATAAGAAGAGATTTTTTAATGGATGACACAAATGGACTATTACCTGAAGATAAGCTAACCTTGTTTTGTGAGGTGAGTATGAACATGTAAATGTTTATTTTTGTACAGTAGAGATGTATAGAACTGTTGCTATTTAATGTGTGGGTGCTTAGTGTGTACAACCTCCTGGGGGTACTAGTTCTGCTCCCAGGAGGACTTTCCTGTACACTAGAGTAGTACACAGGTGTCCCTAGTGCTTCACTGTGTAGACATGTGACTGTATGTACAACAGCTGAAGGTTTTTCACTTGTGTGTGTGTGTGTGTGTGTGTGTGTGTGTGTGTGTGTGTGTGTGTGTGTGTGTGTGTGTGTGTGTGTGTGTGTGTGTGTGTGTGTGTTGTATTTTTGTGTCGTCTCTTGGTTGTGTTAGTGTGTGCATGTATGTGTATGGTGTTGTGTCTAATACATATTGTTTGTATTATGTGTACACATGTACTTATGGTATATTAACATATTCTTGTTCCTGTTAGGTTAATGTAGTAACAGATGCAGTCAGTACTAGTGGAGTAACCAGTTCAAATAGAAGAGTAGCTGTACCTGATCTGAGACTACACAAGGACTTTGGAACATTGCTTGAACGAGGTTCCTTCAGTGATGTAACAGTTGTTGTAGATGATGTAGAATTCAAGGCACACAAAGCAGTTTTAGCAGGTATGATGTAAGTATGTATTTCTACCCTGGGGTCCCTGGCCTGTTATGCATGTCCTAGTTTACACCTGTTGTGGGGTCCCTGGCCTGTTATGCATGTCCTAGTTTACACCTGTTGCTTGTTTGCAAATTTACTTACTCACTCCAAACAGAAAGTACCTGTTGTCCAGAGTAGGGTTGGACAATGTTACCATTTGTATTTTGATCTGTAATATAATTGTGTTATATATACATTGCTTACAAAATATAATCCCATTTTTGTCACCGTCTTGCAAATGCATCTAATGTAATTCAGTGTAGCAGTGTAGCTATGTGTAATGCCAAAAATTGTTTTTACAATATCAGTCATACATGGATACTTGTATACGTAATATTTAATGTGCATATGATGTCATGATAAATATTAATTCCCATGGTATATCATAGTACACTTTACCAAACCCCATAAACTGTATGATATTTCTACCCTGATCTGTTTGTACATTTTATGACAAATGGCTGACCCTAGTTGTGGTACTTGTCAACAAAAAAATTCAGTGTTCCTATAACAGTAAACAAGTGCAAGGTACACAAAAAGGTCTATGTAAGGTTAGTCTCGTGCCCAGCCGGGCTCGCGCTAATGCGCAAACACCATCTGGTGACAATGCTCGAGTTTCTTGGGCCCGGAAGTGCGATCCAGCCAAAATATTGGCTGGCCAATCAGAATCGACGAGTTGCATAATCGCATGAATGTATTGGAAGTAGACGAAAAAGCAGACTATTTAAAGTCATTTTATCAGAAGTTACTCACCTAGGTTGTCCAAGATGTTTGTTGTCAAGTTGTTTTTCCGATCTGACCTTATGAATCGTGACTCGACGTTTAACCAGAAATGAAACGCGTCCTCTACTAATACAATGAATGAAGAGATCGCATCTAGTAAATTCCCTATTCTGAGTTTTACTTTGTTCCTACCCATTTTCGAATGGTTTTTTCACTGTTTTAAAACGATTATGCAACTCCTCGATTCTGATTGGCCAGCCAATATTTTGGCTGGATCGCACTTCCGGGCCCAAGAAACTCGAGCATTGTCACCAGACGGTGTTTGCGCATTAGCGCGAGCCCGGCTGGGCACGAGACTAATGTAAGGTGTTGTCCTAATAGAACTCCAGCATGGTATGTTACCATGTGTGTTTTCATGTGATATGTGGCTTGTGTGTGTGATGGTGAAACTGAGTGGAATTTCTCGTCTGGAGTCCCAACCATTAGAAAAACTATTCATGTTTGGAAAGATAATTGTCTTAATTAGCCAAGTATGAAATCCTTAAGTCCTAAATCCAATTTTCTGCTATAGAGAAGCTATACATTGTATCCGGACCAGTTACAACTACTATTACACTGTATAAGGTGAAACTACACAAGAAATCCCATATTTAACATGTTTTTCCGCTTAACGGTGGTAGTTTATAACATAACACCTCAAGTTACAAACTACTTCAATGAATGGACTCTGTTGTATAGGACAATTACTAATTGTGTGTGTGATGTGCGTGCATGTATGTGTGTACTATGTTACTGTCACTACTACATGTACATGGTGATGTGTGAGTCTTTATAACAGTTTGCTGAGGTACATAAACTAATCTGGAAATTATTGTATCATTACAATGGGGATGTTTCACCACCGTGTCCAGATCCCTTGTATGCTGTGTACTTGCAATGATACTTTTCTATTGTAATGTTACCTGATAATCTAGCAGCTTTGTTTTAGAGTATAGGAATTTAGTAATTTAGTTTTGTCATACATTCGTGTTTGCCAGCTAAAGTGCCAGAGCCCTACACTTGTGCACCTTCCTTCAGTTGGTTTGTCACTTCACTGCTTTTGCTCACTACAACATCAGCACCATACCCCAAGTTAAATTAAACACACGTTGTGTTGTGGTATGGTATAATGAATTAGTTTCATAAGGGAGATTTTTGAAGAGCAGTTGGTAGAAATAAATTTGAAGGTTTTATTTTCAAATGTTGTGCGTAGCACCAACAATTGCTAAGTGAAATGTTACCAGTCATGGGGCAACCACATGTAAGAGTGATAAGAGGATATCATTTCTATAAAAAATGTGGATCACTACACTACTAAGGGAAACTTTGTTTTGTAGACGAGACTGAAACGAGACCACGAATTATTGCATAAGAGATCTCAAGTAGCTTTAAGGTCCAGTTGCTTACTAGCAATCAATTGACTTGATATAATGATGCAATAAACCATGACACATTGTTCCAACCATATATAGTTAAACAGCACACACTTCTGCAGCACAAACCCACACGTAGTAGTTAGCATGATCAAGCGGCTTCTTAAGTTTGTGAAGACATAATTAGTAATTTTTTAAAAGAGTTACAATTTTCGTAGAACTACTGCTGTTCGAATAATTTGGAAATTAAACTCCTTTGAAAATAACCCGTTATACAGAACATGAGTTGACTTGTCATTGTGAGAAACTCAAGATAGAGTGTTAAATTATCAACTAGTTGAGTTTGTCTCAATAAAAAATTACCACACAGCATTAATGATGTCATTTGATGTAATCAGTTTGAAATGTTGTGATTTATATAATTTCTCTTTCTTAGCTCGTTCACCGGTATTTAATGCTATGTTTGAACACTCTATGATGGAAGAAAGTAGAAAGGTATGTGTATAGTGTAGTGTGTGTGTGTGTAGTGTACTGTATGGTAGCATAGTGTATGTCAAATGATTTAATTGACTCAGAGCATCTGATTAGCACACAGGTGACAGTGCTCTTTCACTAGATAGGTGTGTGACTGTTGCTGCTGAAGGCTTGTGTGGGTTTAATCAGAAACCATTTCCTATAGAGACATTCCATAGACACTTTTCCACATATCAGCTACCTACTAGTGATATGATATCATAGCAACCCATATAGACACACCATATATAGCAAACGCAACCCATTTCTTGACCAAAGTTACTTTCTTGTTTTCAGTATGAAGCAGTGTAGAGCCAGTGTAGAGCTTCATGTTGAGAAAGCATTCTATTCCAAGTGTGCGCTTGTGTAGTTTCCCATTGTGTGTTGTGTTTTGGTCAATGACACTTCAGTGAGGATGACAGTAAGTACACGTTTTATCCATTGCCAATTTATTGAAACCACAAAATTTATTGCATATAGTTGTGTTATACAGCCACAGTGCTATATGCACAATCGCAGTGCTATATTGAGGTAGTTATAGTACTGTGCGTGGGCAGAAGACAATTAGTTATGCAGCACCTGACCTTAAAGACAAGGACGATTAACTGGAGAGACAAAAAAAAAACACCCCAGAGGTGGAGGAAAAAGATCGAAATTGATTGTTTCACTGAAGTCTTGCTTGGTGAGTTTCAAATAGTTTTGCGCATGTTTCACTTGAGTTCCAGCTCGATACTTGGAAGTTCTTTAAATCACTTAAAACCCATTCACGGCTGAATTTCCCTGTGGACTATATAGGTCTTGCCGAATTGCCCAGTATAACACTACCTGTACGCTAAACTACTTAGTAACCACCCCTCGAAATATTCGCTATAGACTTATGGACTTGATCATATTGTTTATGTTTACACATCAAAAACCGCTAAGTAATTACAACACAACAAAGATGAAAAACGGTTTAAACAGCACACACAAACAGTCGGGTACAAATTACTATAACAGTCTATTAAACAGTTCTACATCATCTGCTTACTGAGCGATGGTCTCCCTAGCTGGTTTTATCAAGATTTAGCTCAACAACCTCATTGCGCATGCGTATACGCACGCATGCACATCACACCACATTCTTGAAAAACACTCGACTGTCTTTTTCAACTATTGTAGCACATCAGAAACAATTCAGGGTATTCAAAAACACTAGTATCAACTCGAAGAAACACTTAACTTGACCCTATTCACAAGAAAAGTTTTACTGGGTTACATAACAAACCCGCAATAGTGCGTGAAAGATCCAGTTATCCCAGAACAGGACCTCTATGGGTGTGTGTGTTTCAGCATAGGCGCATCTTGCTAGCAAACGCACAATACCAGTGTAGGCATATTGAAATTGTATTCAGTGAGTGTTTTATTAGAGCGGTCCGCCATACAGCAGTTGCCGCCGTGAATGGGTTAAAAGCATTGCCTTGTTCGTGCTATGCAAAAATTATAGCACTGAAAGAGTGGTCTCGAGACTTGTCTCTCGCCCACTCTTTTCGTACTGTATTTTTGTATCAACTAATACATACAGGCCGCTGCATTTATATTGTACTACATTTCGTTTAAAGTATTAAGTGTGAGGCGTCCTGAATTCCAGTAATCTAAACATACAAGCACACGCAGGATGAGTACCTGGATACTTTGAATAGAATCATTGTTTACTAGACTCATCCAATAACTGCCTTATGGTGTAGATGGAATTCTAGTCAAAGCATTTATTAGTTTGATGGGCGTGAAAATTGAGTCATTGGTATTGTCTTTGTTTGATTATTGTTGTGTGTAGTTGTGAGGTGTTAGTTCTTATTGAAGTGATGTTATCAACTGTATCAGTGTGCGTGCGTGCATGCGTGTGTGTGTGTGACCTGGGCAGTGGTTATAGAAAAGAAATTGAAGAGTACAACTTAATTGGAATCCAAGTTTAGCCATCTAGTTGTTATCAGATATTTCCTATTGTTTTATCAATAGATGGGATCATGATCTTGTATAATTGAGTGACTCTGATTGTAAGAATGTTAAATTTCAGTTCTAAAAGTATTTTCACTATTTTGTGTACGAAGACTGTACATGTGTAAAGTGTACTTGCTGCCCCATGCCTGGTAGATTGTTTTGTCTTCATCTGTTGCCCACTCTGTCATGTGTCATGTCGTACACAGGGCAGAGTACAGATCAAAGACATGGACAAAGATGTTCTGCATGAAGTATTAGAATACATTTATACTGGGCAGGCACCGAACTTATCAAAAATGGCAGATGACCTTTTATCGGCTGCTGATAAGGTACAACATTTAAACTGCATAGTGGAATATTTTATACCTTTTTCTGTAGTATGCATTGGATGGATTAAAGGCGTTATGTGAAGACTCTTTATGTGAAAATCTTACCACGGAAAATGCGGCAAATGTTTTGATCCTTGCTGATATGCATTCAGTGGACCAATTGAAGACCATGGCAATTGACTTTATCAATAGGTAAACAAAATCAATTTTTTTAAATTTATAATCACTTAAAATATTGTAATTTCTTGCTGTATTTGTGCAGTTATAATTACTTGTCACATTTGTGCAAATACTTTGGAATTTTTATAAATGCATATACTAATACATTATCAGTGATTACCAAGGTGTTTCTCTTTACAGTAATGCATTTGAAGTAATGCGGACAGCTAGTTGGAATGAACTTGTCTCAGGTCACCCTCACCTGGTGGCAGAGACGTATAAAGCACTCGTCTCACAATTTCAGTCTTGTTTTCCACCAAGGAAGCGACTAAAATTAGAGTTATGAAATTGTTCTAATATATACACCACAACGGGAGGGAAACAAGCAACTGTTCCACCGTATTCTAATTAATGCTCTGCTCATGTACATATTGTTGCTTTTTTACATG
This sequence comes from Dysidea avara, assembly GCF_963678975.1. Taxonomy (NCBI): domain Eukaryota; kingdom Metazoa; phylum Porifera; class Demospongiae; order Dictyoceratida; family Dysideidae; genus Dysidea; species Dysidea avara. The sequence goes on from NC_089281.1 coordinate 19,263,094, forward strand.
TTGTACTGATTGTATGTCTCATGTTCATCTGTCTGCCTTTTTATATGTTGCTGTACATACTAACCACAGTTGTTAATGTATATGTAATGGATGAAAAAATATGAAACAAGAAATATTGTTCACACTATAATATGTATACTGTAGCAAAACAATTATATAAAACAATTAGTTTTCAGTGTACTGGTAGATATTGTAGTAATGTATGTATGAAGGAGATTACAATAATAATAATACACAAAATTGATGTTTAGTATCACAAATAATTTGCGAGGTTAACATTTGGATCTCTGTGATTCCGGTAGAAATAGGCTGCAATCACACCAGCAACCTGCATGGAAAGAAAATGACTTGGATAAAAAATGTTTATTCATACTAAATGTTTACATATACAGTATTTTTCATGGTAGGTTCTCCTATGAGAACTGTCGTATTACCTAATTATTATATGCATTGCACAGACAATGGGAATCTCCAAAGATTTTTAGTACAAAGAACCATTCCTAAGGCTTTATTATATAATAAAGAAAATTGATGATCATTGACTAAAATTGTGTTACTAAATTTCCCTATTGTCACAAAATATTGTAGTAGGGATTTCTATGTTGGGACTTTGATACAGTGGGATTCTGTTTCACCCACTACATGTCGCTATCCAGTATTGCAGTTCCTTTGTAATAGGATGTCTATACAACACCATTGGTCGTTGCTTGGTAAAATAACGTTGCTTGGTAAAATAATAACAATTACCCAGAACTACATGTTTTTACCTGACACTTCTTATATGGCTTCTTGACTTTAAAATTTTCTGTGTGACAGATACAAGTATGTGTGTACAATGTACAGGTGGACATTCAATGGTGTTGATACACAAACAAGTAATCTTTGGTGAGAATTCTATCAAAACAGTGCACAAATTAGAAAGCCATACCAGTGAATTTACAAAGCAATGTTGTGGAGGTATCATGTAGTTGTAACAAACTAGCACTACTAGCTGTCTGGCTAAACTTATAGGCTGTCTAATGTACATACAACTACATTACTATTTATAATCTTGAGGATCTGCACTTCAAACTGCTTTTATTTTTTTATACTACAAAAAAAAGTTTACAGACTTGTATATAGTAGTAGTATACTTTGTCTGCTTGTGTTAACTGCCCCCACCATGAACAGTTTAAAAACTATCAACCATAAACCCTACACCCAGTAGTAATCAACACTTCCTCCTATTATTAACTATTGAACATACCTAACAACTAACACATTTCTGATGTAATCAGTTTCACTACACAATTGACATTGTGATGATACTGTACAATAACTTCATTTTACTAGTAAATATAATAGTCACTCCCAGATAGTGGCCACATCACAACCTCACAACCATGAATTATTGTTGTAATTAAGAGCCATCCTTAGATAAGAGTCACTGCTTGTACCTCAATAGATGCTGATACAGTAGAAGCAGAAACCATACAAATACCAAGCACACTTATTGCTACACAGTACAAGCCCATAGCAGCTACCCTTGAATTGTAGTCGCCCTTTATTCTGCAGAAAGTCATTATAGACATTGCTATTAACTGGCAAAATATGGTACACTGTTCGTGTACATGCATGTGTGTTAATACCTGTCTGTCTATCTATCTACCTTTATGCTGACCAACATACAACTTTTACCAATGTTTGCCCTAATAAAACGTAAGCCATACATTTGGGTTACTACAGGTAGAAGACATATCGTGACACAAAAACAACAAAACACTTTTTCCTTTAGTAGCCATTAGTGAATTGTGAAAACTCAAAACATTGTCCAGTCCTATTGAACTTCAAGGACAACTAAAGGTAAATTGTGTACTAGTATCACCTTTGTGCTGTGTTCACTACCTTACACTGGCTAAATGAACAATAATTGTGATGGTATCCTTGGTAACTTACTGTAGAAACAGGTAGCAGAAAGTCGACAGAATAAACACTACTATGTTACTGCCAATCGCTACATCATATACTTTGTAATTTGCACTTTTGTTTCATTACACACCAGGTGTGTCAGATTGAACTTTATCAAGTTTGTGATATACCAGATGTTGATGTGTAGGAACTCTAGAGAGAGTGACTTATCTCAAAGTACCCCATGTGGAACCAAATGGACAATAATTAGTTTATTTATTAAGACATTAAAATATTATGTAAGACAGCAATCTGGCTCCATTTAATCACCATTGGCTAGTCATCAGAAAATTTATACCTATCAGTGTTAGGTGTGCCATATAATTTGGTAATTGTCAGTTGGATCTCACATCAACATCTGGTATATAACAGTCACTCTCTACAGTTCCTATGGTTACAATACACATGAAATTGAGAAAACATCCTGACTGCCTGGCAGGCTCCAGTAAGCATTCAAGCGTTAATCAGATGGCCGCAGGTTCAAGGCTGCCCAGGTCCAGTCATGGATTTTTCTTCTTTCTGCACCTTTTAAACATAATTCTTTAAACAGCAAGTGTCCTACAGACCTTCAGCACAAGTGCTGTACAGCCTTAATAAACAGATAACTTTTACTGTATGGTGGAGGTCCTTGTACTCTATTAATAGTCACTGATACTACATCAGAAACAATAGTTAGTTCCTAGCCAATATTTGTAGTAACAATGAATTGTGATTCAGTCAAACTAACAGGATAACCAATAGTGAGAGACACTGGTGAGCGATATGGCCAATTTAAAAAAAAAAATGATTACGGACATGACATTAATTTGTGTTCAGTGGAGCCCTTGGTCACCAGTGACATAATTCTATCATTGTTGTATTAGTAAAGCTTTATAGTCACCAGGCAATCAACAATACATGAATACACTAAGTGTAATGACACTAATTTATTGCACACATGGTCTTAACCACAGATAAATCCCTTACAGTGGCCAGGAAGGGACAACTCAATGGTATTATATTACTACATTATGGCAACCCACTTAAAATTAATCTAATAAATAGTCTGACTTGGGAAACTTCCTCTACATACAGTGAACACAACATAATTATATTTCAACCCACACTGGTAGCTCCCAGGTATATCCCCCCTCCCTCCCTCATATCCCCAACACAGTACAGCAGCCAAAAGGCTACGATTTGAAGCCTTTTATTCCAGACACATGCTATATGTGGAAAACAACAAAGCTGACCATGTTAGGCAGTTGCTATTAATGATTTCATATACGCAGGTATTTGACAAGAAGCACTGGGTATGTGTATGTTACCTTGGATACAAGATACTAGGAGTTAACAAGAAGTACAGCAGGGAAGAGTATGAAAACCATATCTCACACCAGGTGGTCCAAAGAAGTACTTACGGAGCTACACACCCCAGAAATTCAACCACTCAAATTTAGGCTTTGGGTGCCCAAAATCAAATTAATTTCAAATACAAGTTGCAGATAGTTAAATTTTGAATTCTCAAAAAACATGACTCATTATACCTGTCTGTTGTTACATAGTATATGTGAACAAGACTTTTACCAGTACACAACTCTTGTAGTGACCTCTACACTGTAGGAATATCAGAGAGAAGGAGGTTATACATGTCTATTAAACTGTGACAACTTTAGCTAAGAAGGTGTACATGACTGAAACTTTAAAGAGAGCTCTTACACAACAAAGCCACAAAGCCACTGGAGAGTCCCTGTGAGTCCCATCATTCATTAAATATTTCCATTACCAAACTTATGTTAAAATGACATAATGTGTTATGAGTGGTTTCCTTATTGTATTGTGCCCATTAAGATCTACTGAAACTATGAGTCATATTTATTTATTAATGTTTTACAGCACAAGTGCTGAAGGTCTGTAGGACACCTGGTCGGTCCTACAGCCTGCTCAAAGACTTTAGCTACTATATCACACTATGGTATGTAATTGATCATTTCTGTTCAACATGAAAACTTGTGATAGCAGCACCAAGAGTTCATGATACTCTTGGCAACACCACTCCATCATCATCATGGGAATATTTACTATATATAAAGGAGACAAATGGCGACTGTTCTATTAGAGTATTTGATTGTTCTATTGAACTATATTTTCAAATGTGCCCAGATAGCAAACTGCACTTTAACCCTTAAACCCACATATGTCAATATATTGGTGTTTTTTATAAAATTTATTTATTTATTATTATTATTTTTTTTATAAAGCTCGAACTACGTACTAATGGATGAATACATGATGGCTTCTAGACCAGCAGTGTATGAAGCTTGTCTAACTACATTAGTCCAAAAACCACCTATCACTGGAAAGTATATTTATTGGGCTACTTAGACTTGCTATGATACACTGAAGGCTGACATTTAGTTTCCCCTACCTTGTGAGTGCATGGCCTATAGTATGTACAAGTTGAGCTGAATCCTGAAAAACAGCTAAAAATTAAAAGTGGATTTTTTTCTCAACAGAGTTAACATTTCAGCCAACCAGATGATTAGTGGTAACAGCAAAGGTGTCAACAACAGGCACGTATGGTTGGCTCCATTACAAGTTCGGGAAAGGACTGTAATGAAAACTGTGTTTATATCACTTTCCCATAGGAAATGCATTGTGAAAATTTTGATTGGTCATAAATATTATGTCAGACATTTGAGCAAAAAGATTTTGAAATATTTTTAGCAGGTCAAGCAGTACTACAAATGAGCCAAATTTCAAGATCGTGTGTAATTGCATCCATGAGTTTGTTTTTGAGGATTCAGTTCAACGCGTACATACTATAGAGGCCATTTTTATAAATGACCGACTCACGTGAGGTTTATATACCGTGATTCTACAATGAATGGCAAAGCTACTAATGTTTCTGAAAGCTATGTACACCTGTATTGGCATGCGTTTTTAATTGGGTACATGTTGTTTCTTGCCAAGTTTTGACCCCAGGAAGGGTAAACTCCTGTTTTATTTCTTATTACATCACAAATACAATGGCACAAATTGCATAGCCATAGTAGTTATTGGTCTGACAGTTACAGCACTTTGTTTGAAGTCATGCATAAAAGCCAATTTATCAGCATATACAGTACATTTTCAGTGCATTGTTACTAAAAATTATGTGCAGGTGTAAGGGCTAATACCACAAAGTACTACCTAGTACCATTCTACACCAAAAAGTTGAATAAAATTTATAAAACATCTACAACATATGTGGGGGCTGTGGACCCCAGACTTCCTACATGCAACTACTTGGAACTGGATATCATTGTGTACACACTTGAGGTTGAATGTTGGTGCAGGAAAAAGAATAAAAGTCTTTCTAGTCTTAGTAAGTTGTAACATGAGATACCTGTATAGTACACTTTAGTGTATGGGAATAATGGTCACATTGCTTGTAGCTCAGCAACATGTCGTCGCCTGTGATGGGGCAAACAGATACATTCTGCTACTCAAAAAGAAAGCAAGATCTTTGGAGCTTGGGCTGATACATACACTTGTATGTCATTTGGAAGCTTCACACATACACACACTAGTGTTGTTTCATTTAACTGTAACTAAAACTAAAAGTACTTTTAGTAAGATGAATATATTAACTACAACTAAAATCAAATCTATATTATAAAAAAATTGACAGGTTTTGTAATACAAATATTTTGTATTACTAAGCTGGAAAAATGGTACTGAAATTATAACAAGAGTTTCATTCACAAAAAATATAGTCACTTGGTGCTTACTATTAAAGCTAAACAAGGTCTTCTTATGTACAACTAATACTATAACTAAAAAAGGTTTTTAGATACATAACTAAAACTGTGTCTAAAACTAAAAGGTTTTCAAGTTTTTAACTAGAACTAGAACTAAAACATTTTCAGATACATAACTAAAACTGTGTCTAAAACTAAAAGGTTTTCATGTTTTTAACTGTAACTATAACTAAAACTAAAACATCAAAGAGTGAATAACCATAACTAAATCAATGACTAAAAGAATTAAGAAAGATTACTATAACTAAAACTAAAACTAAAACTCCATACTAAAACAACACTAACACACACACACACACACACACACACACACACACACACACACACACACACACACACACACACACACACACACACACACATCATACCTGCGTAATGCTAAAAATAATTCCTAGACTCCCTGAGGCTTTCAGACTCTTGACAATGGTATCCTTCCAAGCATCATAACAAGGTTCACACAGTGGACACTCTACACTACTGTTAGTAGTAGTGTTGTGGTTGGCACAACATGACTGAAATGACAACACAATAAATCACAGTAGTGTTAAATATGTAGTATTATGTACATACATAAATATTAACATGTATCAACAGGTTTGTGTTAATGTGGCACTTGCTGTATGTTTTATTAGAGTGTATGTTATATTAGGTAGATTGTTGTACTATTTCGTAAATTGAATCCCAGACTGTGTGGCTCCAGGGGGGTAAGGTTTTGTAGATTGTTGTACTATTTCGTAAGTTGAATCCCAGACTGTGTGGCTCCAGGGGGGTAGGACATGATGTCATAGCGCATATGATTTTTTGCGTAATGTAATTAAACATGATGAAAAACTATCATACTAGCTACTTGCATCATTGTAGACGCTCTAAATAATGATGAAAAACTATCATATACATGATGAAAAACTATCATACTAGCTACTTGCATCATTGTAGACGCTCTAAATAATGCTCTATTGCAAAATTCATCATAAAATTGCTGGAGTTCAATGAAGCTCAACACATGAAACAATTTCTACACTGGTGAATTACCATTGCTGACAATAAACCCAGCTCTAAACTTTATAGTTTACTAGAACTATACCCTATGCTAAAAATGTACAGTACGCACACGTCACGCAATTATTGATATCATGTCCCACCTCCTGTGACATCATGTCCTACCTCCTCTGATGTGGCTCAACCCCTAGACTGCAAATTGTCTACCACCAGGTATGGTACTTTCAACAGAGTTACAGTAACAAAATTCTGACTCCCTGCTACACAGGCTTTATACAGGTCCCTAGTGGAATAGTGACTAAATCACACTACAGACAATATGGAGTACTGTCAGTAATTTGGCAGTGAACATCTCGCTAGGGTGAGAGGTGTGACTGTTCAATATAGTGATGTGCAATAGTATCAATAGTGTGATAATCGTATCACAGAGATCCAATATCATGATATGATAATAGCTTGTGATTATCGTGAGCACCAAATCAGAAATTCGTACCTCAAAATACTCTTACAATTGAGGCATAATGTTGGTTTATTTCAACTACGATTGTAATTATTTTCTGATTTACTCACAAGATTGACTCTTTTATGGTATATGATAAATAAAAACAGTGCTAAATTATGCATCTTATTAATTCGTTCTACTATCGTAATAAACTATCATATTGTGATACAAGCACCATGATAATCGACCATGATAATCGATAGAATTGCTAAAGTACTATTGCACATCACTAGTTCAATACAGAATGATGGATCAGTTTTGTAGTATACATTTATGTGACTATTTTGATAACAATTGCTGTTCTCTGATACAGTGGAATCTCTCCATAACAGTCATCTTCAGGGTTGATCCTATTTTTAGCTAGGGTAGCTCAAAACCCCACTCAGTATTGCGACAGTACTAAGGCTGGGGCTGGGTGGTGATATACAAATGAAACGATACTTCCATCATCCAATTTTGTAAACAATATTATCGCAATATTGGTGATGATTAAGTCAGATTGAAATGGTTGAATAGCTTGTGTTAGAATAATAGTGATATTGTTCTAGACCAAGCAATGGAGGGTGCAAAATCATACCCAGAAAAGATTGAGAGATTCTCTAATATAGCAATCAAACACTTATGCTATATACCAAATCTCTAATTTAAATACTGCCATATTTAGTGATATTTTACATGACATACCATACATAGTATTGTATAGTAGGGGTGACCTCCCCTAAAGTAAAGGATGCCTGCCAAAATGTAGCCATTAAAAAACCACAATAGAAATGTTCTCCACTCTAAAAAGTAACTTTACAGAAGAGTCATACTGCATTAATATCAAATCTAGTATTTAAAATAAGAAAGCACCAGACAAACCTGATTTTGGTCTGCCTGGCAGCCTGACCACAGTCACAAGGATAGAGGTTAAAACAAAGCAGCGTACAGCCACCATTTCACATCACAATAGCAAACTTACTAGCATGCGCCTTTTCTGGTTCCAAAGAATGTCACTTGGCCTTTCCTTTTACCTTCAATTATACGATCCATTCCTCATTTTCAAACAAAGAACCCTTATCAACATGTTAATTTTCCATATCAACGCTTTCCTTAGAGAGGTATAAGGACCTTATCATCATTGCATGATGTCACAGCATAAAAATGGCAGTGTAGTGTGGGGACTTTGCACAGAGGGTATTGGGAGAAATAGCATTCCCACTATTATATTATTCTAGCAGGGGCATACACACACACGTGCGCACCCACACATACATACTTACAATACAAATGTGTGCTATTTTGTATCCATATCAGAAGTTAGGTCTGGGATTGCCAGATGGGCCTATTTTGCATCACCACAACACACTTACTGATCTTTTACCTTCATTACCCAATGGCTCCATGTTGTAAAAGCCACAAAGTTTATTTTTGTTACTGACGATGAAGTCCCCAAACTGTCATGGCCATTTTTCATCAATTGTGACCTCACATTTTGTCAATGTGGAAAGGTCAATTTACCACAAAACTATGTGATGCATTTATGCTACTAGCTGTTAGAGGAAGTATAGACATGTGTACCTACAATCAAATCACTACTGAAAGCACAGTATGGCAACTATGTCCCCTAATATAATTTAGTTGCACGTATAATGATCAAGTGATTATGTCCTATGACATAGGTAGGATACCTCTGTTTGATGACAAGAGAAAAATTAAGATACTCTAATAAAGCAATCACCCTAATACAACAGTCATGTACAATACCTATTAAGCTACAAAGGTGCACTCCATACAACATAATCAAGGTGTTGATGAAATAATATACAGCAGACTGGATAATCAACAGTATTTCGTATCGTTCATGTCTAGAAAAGAACAAACACCACAGGTTGTTAGAGATCAGAGAAGTGTATGAAATTCCAGATGAATGGAAAGTGACAAACGATTGGCCTATTCAATAGTGACAAACTGTGTGCATTGGGAAAATTAGGTATATCACTTGTGTGATACATTGATATAAGACACAGATGGCAAAAGTCCGATGTTACTTCTTGCCAACTCATTGCATAGTTAGACTGTCTTTACAACATGGTTGAGCAGTTAAGCCGGTGAAGTCCTGCTCATAATTCAAGACAAGAAAGAAAACAATACTGACTGGAAGTGATAACATACAGGCTTACAACCATTCAACTTCTAGTGGCTACATGTCAATGATCAATCATAAACAATATGCCACAATCATGCCACACAATGTATGATACAGTTTATGTCATTGTAAATGCAACAACAATTTATCTTAACCAAAATTAGTGGAGGAGATCAACAATTTGGCTTTGATGTATTTTTAGCATCCTGCATATGCATGGCCCACATACAGTATAGCTACGGATTGCTTTTGGGATTACGTTGAGCAGCCAAGGCGCTATGTACTACCCTCCTTAGTGAGAACACTGCATACTGTAGCCTTACTAATTTCTAGTCATGTTATAATTAAGTAGCCAGGTTACACCCAAGCCAAGTGTGTTAGTTACTTGTGCTTGTATAAAACAGCATGCATTGCTGAATGTATCAATATTGCACTTTAGTTAAGGAAGGTGGTTGGGTGATGGCTAGCATTGGCAGATTGGAGTGTTGCAGCACACTTCAATACAAGCAATTCTAAATAGTGTACCTGTGTCTCTAGCAGTAGTCAACATATGCACTTAGAATCAAAGTTGTCAGAATGGGGTGGGGGGGCATGGAATCAAAGGCATCAGAATGGTAGGGGGGCCATGGCCCCCACACTATTTTCAAAAACATGCTTTGGCGCCCCCACTTTTTGGGCTAAGTAGCCAATCAGCCAAAGCTATATATATACACACAGAAATACATACCTCCATACGAAAAGCCATACAACCACCACGCAAAAGCACCCCTCTGGGATGTGGTATCACCAGTCCACCGCAACTGTCAAGCTATTCATTTTACTGTATTAAACACAAAAGCACCTGTAATTTTATTTCTGTTATGCTTTCCAGGGCCTGAAATTATGTTTTGGAAATGATCTGACAAATCCTGCTATTTGGTCAGACATACTCAATAGTACTGTACTAAAACTTTCTAAAAGTGTTCAGACATTAGCCAAAAGTGGTCAGAAAATGGCAGATGTCTGACCATAATTCCAGGCTCTGCTTGCAAGTGATATCTGTTGTTCAAATATTTTATGGATCCCGTGCAGTGAGAAGTTTAAACAGTAGAAAGAGTGCCGCATCTGTGGCATTATATGATGTGGGAAAGATTTAACTTGAATTGAGGGTGGCAACATATCTAAGAAGGCAGTCTTACTGTAGTACGCGAGTGTATGGGAGTTGTTGACTACTGACGTTTAAACCAGAAATTATGAAGACTTTGGTGAAGTTGATTTATCAAGTAGTCTAAAGAGAAACATGCAAGGATGGCGAAAATGAAAGTGGCAAACCGTGAATGCAGTGTGGTATTCAAGTGATCTACACTCAGTTTGGGAACACCTGCTAGAGCAGACATCCCAGATTGTAGTTCCTTTAAGGTAGCGAAGTTTCACTTTGTGGATAACAACTATTAATGTTGCAATCCTTGTAGTGTGAAGTACGTAAAGCTAAGAGAATACTCTCACGTGACCATGATTTGTCACGTGATATATACATGCATTGAGCACTAGATGTAGAGGAGTATAGCAGCCATTAGCAGGATAGAGAATGAAGAGATATAGCTATGCAGTATAGGTGTAGGGCTATTTAGTGATAACACACCCCACAACACCTTTATATAAATGTACGTATGAACTGGGTACAGGAGCCATAACAGTGGGACCCTGTGTGTCTGTATGGGTGTTGATCTGTTTATGGTTGACTAGTTATGGCTATCTTTTTGCCCCCCCTCACTCTGAAAATTGTTCCTATGCCTTTGCTCAGAATACTTTAGATTTTGGATCTGATTCTGTTCTTGGACCTCAGAACATCACATGTAGTCCCTTTGTGTGTGTGCGGGACTTTATACCTTCCATCTTTGTCTGTTAGCCTTATTTACAACCCAAATCGGTAGCAGCAAAGATTGATTATAGCCAAAGTGTATTTTACCATTTCTTATTTTTTTAAATTAAGACTCCATAACAGGCCTATATATACACCGTGGATATTTGAGTCTTGTGACAAGGGAATACAAGCTTGCAACACTCCACAATGAAACGTAAAAGCTCTTCGTTAATTATGAATAAAAAGCCAACAGATAGGATTGGTAAGTCAATACCAGTACGCACAAACACAATCAGTCAGACAGGACTGTGAGCCTCGCCTGTAAACTGTAACACAGTGGTATAGCAAGTTTGTGAGTTTTGGTCTGCAACAGGCTGCTTAGTGAGCACATTACTACCAGATGAACTCCATTGGTAAACTTCACACTTGTGAAACCTTGTGAGCATTACTCCTATACCTGTGGCAACTGTTTTACAGTGGCAGTTACAAAGTTTGTAATATGTTTAGAGAAAATTCTTCAATGACAATAGTATTTACACTATTCAGAATACTTAATGAGTAGTTTCACAGGCAGGTTTGGCATAATAACATGCTTACAATTGCAGTGGTAGACCATCGAGCTTAATTGTAGTGGGAATTTTATTTTTAAAACAAAAAGTTATATCTTTACAGCTCAGCAAACCTAAGTATTCATAAAGTCATCACCAAATTAACGACCATATCATCGTTGTAAATTTGTAACCTACTAAATGCCCAGACACATAGTGAACCATTAAAGGTATTTATCCCACACAATCTAGTTGAAATTTGACAAGTATGAGGGATACATTCAGTTAGCTACAGTAATGCTTGTCACTTGTCACTCTAAATGATGAGACTTTAAAAAGTTACTAAATTGTCTTCAGCTCATCTTATTACCTGCACAAGTGTTCACTAGACCTTACAGCCCCTGAATAATGACTAATACTAAAGGTTTCCACTAGCAAGGCACATTTTCAACACACCTAACAGAAAATAGGCAGAACCTTTCTGAGCAGTTGCATGTAGTTAAGTCCAACCTGACAAAATCCTCTCATAAACACTGAAATATGCTACATAATATGTATAACACTCTTGAAAATACAGACAGTCCAGTAAAGTGCACACAATGAGACTGTTTTTTCCTCACCCTAAAGTTTACATAGCAGAAGTTGCTGAATGTGTTATTTTCTCCACACATCAAGTACAAGGGGAATTTTATAGTAACCACAAGAATTAACAGTTTCACACAAAGGTATTGCATAGTTTACACATACTCCATGTGTGTGGGTAATTGTACACCAAATAGGGAATGTACACACATTGTAGGATTGTTTAACCCTTCAACCCTTAACAAATACACATGCTTTACACAAAGCACTGTAACTTTCAAAGCATACATCTTTTGGCTATGGAATTTACGTCATTCTACTTGTGATGTAGCAAGGATTAAAATGATACCTAGGGTTTTACCCTAACACTAAACGGCAAGGCCAAAAAGTAACTTGTTGATAAAATACAAAAACCCATTACATTACCTTTACAAAAAAAGGATACATACTCTATGGTGGTTGCCCCTATAAACTTGCAACAAGTTCTGATCGCTTCATCATTAAATGTTCTATCAGGTCATATATTATGTGATTAGATTAAGCCATAATCAAAGTTAAATATGTGATAAGAACTTTGAAACATGGAAATGTGAATTGCTCACTTTGTAACAAGTAAGCCACTATAGTTACTGTGCTCACTTACACTTCTTCAAGTAGCCCAGTGAGCAGACTTTTTGATCAACGTGTAGTTTTAGGCTATAGGAGTTAAGTTACCTCATCTAATGTCACTGTGCATTCCCAAAAGTTCTATACGCTATTTGTAGAAGATAGCTCACATGAATGTCTATCATCCAGGTTTAAGGATAATTCATAACCAAGCTTGTTGTAATATCAACACACACATGCACAATACACACACATACACACTACACACACATATAACACACGCATGCATACACAGTATGACACACACGCACACAGTATGACACACACACACAGAGTATAAAACACGTGCACACACACACGCACGCACATACACACACTTACACCAGGGCTAGTTAGAGTTGTAGTATTACAAAGTGGGTGTCCCCACGCTTTATCCTCTGCCACGCTAACATTCCTACTGAACCCACAACAGTTGAGCTGGTCTTGTAGATAACTTTTCTGATCATTATCAAGACGACGCCATTCTGACCCCAACCAGGTGTCAATCTGTGACTTTGACAACACCAACGCTGCCACTGACACGGAAAACATAACAATTCCTGATATACTGAGGGATACCATATACTAGTGAATATGAGTTAAAGAAACAACTTGTAGAGCAGAACAATTACACAACTTGTACAACAATTACACAATACAGACATTCTTGGACTTTACTCCAAGATTTATATACTGTTTAGTGTAACTTCATATAAATTCAGTGCTGCTATATCACATAACATAATAGTGTGATTTCTGGACAAAATAGTGGCACATTCATTGATTGAGTGTTGGCTCTTTAAAATTTCATATGCAACTTGTACACAGTATGTGCAGAATTTCATGTGAAGGTTTGGTAGTTTACTCATAACATATTCATGCTTTTTATAAATTTGTGGTTCTAAGTGCACATAGAAAGTCAGAATTGTACACAAAAGACATTTTTATAATGGCCAATTTAGACAGGTGACCTTATTATAATTATACAGTGACATGATTAGAAAGAGTTTATTGTATCAGTTTATCAGGGACGTATGGACATATTTGCAACAAAGCTGTTTCGTAAATAAAGTGTGTGCGCGCATGTGTGTGTGCGTGCACGCATGCATGTGTGTGTAGTGTATGGTTGTACGTGTGTCTACCTAGTGTGTGCTTGTCTTGTGCCTAGCTGTGCCCACATGAATAAAATGGTATGTGATTAAATAACAACATCAAAAGTTCCATGGGTAAATCACCTGGTGTCATGGTCACCAAGAGCTCACAATATTTAGAAGTTCAAGAAGTGAAATATGAACTATTGTTACTACACTATGCACGCATTATGTATGAATCATATTTGTGAGCAATGGTTGGGATCAATTGTTTAGTACTATGGTATAAGCCCAAGACATACAGTACAAGGTAGAATTGATTTAGGTGGTACAGTGTAATCTCAACACAGATGTGACTGACTGAATATCAAACCTGAAGGTATTTAGTAACACTGTCTGATGATAGTATTCACACACTGCTAAGTGTCCATAACTTTTGTGTGGGTACAAACAATTATTCATACAGAGTTTCAGGATAAACCACCAAAAGCCATTATTGTCAACACACACTGGATGTGTGCATCATAAAGTCGTAAAGTTATATTGTGACAGTAATTTTTAGTAGATGGAATTTATTATATTGCACAACATGTAGTAAACTTTGAAAAAGTTTTATTAGTGAAAAATCATAAACTCTGGGAACAAGTACCCTCTCAAAACCTGGCTTAAAACGTTGTAAACAACCTACCGTTTGTTGAGACCTATGCCCCTTATATATGTACTTTGTGTCACTTTTGCACTACTTTTGTGCTGATTTCTATTAATATTTTATTTACATGTCAACCTAGTGAACCTACCAACTCTACAATCTTGAGATTTTCACCCGTGAAAAAAAACTAATCAATGGCCTAATTACAAATTTACAATGTTCATTTGTTACTACACATCAACCATAACTCGTAACACTTTACTAATGATGTTTAATCTCAAGACCACATGACATTGTAATGATGATGATAAGAGAAGTGACATCTATCCAGTTCACTTCATTATCACAACAATACTTGTAGTCAACAAAATGTGGTCAGACAATGTTGGGAAGCACATACAAATTTTTGAGGCATTATAGTACAGAAACATGTTGATCAAACAATCCTGATGGAAATGTCAAAGTATTTATACAATTCTGAGCTTGTATCATACAGAATAACTTTGTAAAACTTGTGTATATTTTAAATGGAAGCTATACCGTACTACATACTGTTTTTCAAAAATTTTAACTTATGATAAATGATAAAATAAAAATAATGGAGGTGGATGCTAAGAAAACATATATTAAGCCACACAACGTATTACAATTCAGATACTTAAGTCATTTCCTCTGGGTTACCATGACAAAGTCTGGTAACTAAGTCCACAATTGTTTTGTAACCTTTCCCTACTGACATCATAAAGTAGTAGTATCAGTTGGAATACATGGCACTTAAATAAAACATCACACAACCACATACCAATACTTACTAACTACACACACACACACTACCCACTTTTACTGCCACACTCTGAGCATATTATAAGCAAGGATACTATAAATAAGACTGCTTGATGATGGTGGATTGTTCCTACCAGGCCTAGTACTGCTATCAAGAACAACACAATTCCGCTGACTAGCACTCCTATCAGAATATGTGGCTCCGTATAATATGTAGTACTCTTCGCTATCACCACAACGGCGATTAATAAAAGGGCTAAAATCTTTGAAACCAGATAAACAGTAATAAATAATGCATTGAAATCAAGTTTGAAACTTACCAAGTATAATGTATTAATGAAACATAGCGTTAGTCTTAGACAGTCGAACCCGCAACAACCTCCTCGTTTAGCTGCCATGTGCCTGAGAATTTTGCTGTGAACGAATTAATTAGAATATGGTTATTGTGGGAGGGTTGATCACGCGATCATATTAAACGTCATTGACCAAAACAATCGGGCTAGTCAACCAGTTCACTTTATCACTTGTCTTAGCAGTTATCAAAGTTCTGATCAGTTCAAATGGTGAGTGAGGTTGTTGCTTGTGTGTAGCTATCCCCCAGGTTTACACATCTCATTGTAAAAAGCACCACCAACTTTTAAATTAGTGCTCGGGCAGTGAACAATATTTTATGAACGTTATGTTTGTGTTATCATTACTGTAGGAGCGGCTAAGCGAAGATCAAGTAGCTGGTAAGTAGTTTAAACAGTAGTAAGTTGTATTCTAAAGTTTGTACTTGTTCCGTTGTGTTTCCTCGTAGTGTATGCTCGTATGCGTCGCCTGTTTGTTTCGCTGTAATGTAGATGTTTGTTTCGCTGTAATGTAGATGTTTGTTTGTGTTCTAACGCCCTTCTTGTTGGCCTATATCAATTTCTGCTTGTGTGTGTTGCTGTGGTATCCATGCACTATTGACTGAGTAATGTGAAGCGTGTAGTATTCACTCTATTTATCCCTAATATGGCGCTAGAGTCGACCACATGAAGCCATTTAATGATGTAGTCGTACAGCCTGGTATGCCAACCATGCCAGTATTGTGCAGCCATTGAAATGTGTGCTGTATTCATGTTTTGTCTTGTTTTTGCAAATTTATTAGAATACAAAGATGCTTTTGCCCTGTTTGACAAGCGTGGAGATGGTAAAATTGACTCAGACCAGATTGGAGATGTGCTAAGAGCATTGAACCTAAATCCCACTGAATTAGATGTGAAGAAAATTGTAGCTGAAGTTGATCCCCAAGGTGGGAAATTCATTGTATTTGTAGTTTACTGGTGATTTATGTGTGTGTGTGCGTGTGTGTGTGTGTGTGTGTGTGTGTGTGTGTGTGTGTGTGTGTGTGTTGGTAATGTGTGCATGTTAGTAGCAAGAAGTTTTAATGTATTTGGTTGCTTTGCCACCTTTATTGGGTCCTTTTGTGGTGATAGGTGATTACTTAATAATTTTGTTTGACTTGTTATGATTTATGGATTGTTCATTGTAAGTTTTTAATTGTACACAACCACTATAAAGTCAGTTATGTTTCTAAGGAGTTGTGCTTTATACTTCAATTCCTTTGTCATAGTATATGCACTCTTGTCTCTTCATACTGTAGGCAGAAAACGTGTAAGCTTTGAGGAATTTCTTCCCATCTACTTGTCGGGCCGGTCTAAGAAACAAGAAGGATCAATGGAGGATTTCATTGAAGGTCTTAGAGTATTTGATAAAGATGGGAATGGAACCATCAACTCTGCTGAACTCCGACATGTGCTTACTAGCTTGGGTAGGTTGACTGTTAATGCTATCAGTTAAACATGTACTGTCTGTCTCCTTATATATGTGCATTATTGTTGTTAAGTTTTTTTGTTTCGTTCCTTTTTAAAAGCTATTCTTTATATTTACAGGTGAAAAATTGACTGACGATGAAGTTGATAGTTTATTGCAAGGAATTGAGGATAGTCAGGGACAAGTTAATTACGAAGGTGAATTAATATATCAAATATATGATTGGTGTAGTTTTTATTTAGTGCAGTTTTTATTTAGTGCTCTCCTGGTAATCATATATTTTTACTTGTTATTTTAGATTTTGTCAAAATGGTGCTGTCTGGTTGAGAGCTGGTGTACTAGAAATATTCTTATTATTTGATAGTTATTGTCACAAGAGTATGAAATTTTTCTTAGCATGGATGTTCAGAACGTGTCGTAGTTTATAATGTATTTATGTAAAGTGTATCATCAAATTTTACAATTATGATAGTAGTAAGTTGTGCATAAGGGGTGTGGTTACTCATGTGTACTTAATGGTTTCTGTAAACAAAGTATAGTGTAATTGGGAGTATTGATTTTGAGCAGAAAGATATACCATGTTTGTGAGATATCTTTCTGGTAGGGAGTATTTTGACTTGCAGGAAACCAGAATCAAATGTTCATGAATATGAAATTAGTGTACTAGTATGTTACAATAGATAACTATCATATGTGGTGCTTTGGTATCACCTGTCATGCATATTATACCCAAAACAAACTATCAGGTTAGAGATCAGTCAACTCTGCTGGTAGCTCCAGTCAGCCGTGTAATCTTAGCTAGTACATTACTACTTCACTTGTATGAGGTTGATATGTGTTGATATACATGATCATGTAGGGGTAGTGGTAATGTCAACATCACTTGACCTAATCTTCTGGTTATATAGAGTTTCTAAGTAAAGTTTATTGCTAGTGTTTGGTTGCATTCGCAGACTTGTGTGTGTGTGTGTGTGTGCACACGTGTCAGGAGAATATTAATGAAATTTGTGGAGGTGTTGTGTACTGCCAACTGGAGATGGAACTTTTCCTTTCAGTGCGGAAGAGCTGGAAATTGCACAAGAAATGTGGATGACTTGAGGCTGAGGTGTACATGTGTGCATGTGTAAGGTAGTAAGACTGGGTGGTTGGAGCACTGGTCTGATAATCACTTGGTTACAGGTTTGATGCCCAGTTGTTCCTTTAACAAAACGATTTAGTATAACCTGGGAAAGCAAATGCCAACTGCCTATGCCTCACATAATGGGTGAGACTTCATCTGCTCACTTGCCACTTGACAGGGTACTATATAGTCACCTCCACTGACTTAGCATCTGAGTATGAGTGGTACATGTTTGTACTGTGTGTAGTAAGATAGTTCCAAGCTGATGTGTACACTCATACTCAAGTCATACAGGCATAGCCCATATGCACCATATGAGCTTCTCAGCAGTTCAGTGTTCATTTGTCTCATCTCAGATGACTATTTCTTGTTATGTACTTACTAGAATTTCCCATGTGTAGACACAATGGGTGTTGTGAAAATAGTCTTGTTCAGAAGTATAATGGTTTCTGAAGGCAAGCCCTCATTTAGGTGCAAATAGCAGCTAAGTTATGTTTGTTATATATTTATGTGTGCGTACGTCTGTTATCTAAACCAAGACAAGTATGGTTTGCATGTTAAACAAATTGGTGTGTAGCTATAGGTTATGCACACACCATGTGTCATGACGTCAGTAGAGTATTCTCTATGATTAGAATAATATATGCAGTATTCAGGTACTCTGGTGCTAGTGATTGAGTATTCCATTATTAGATGTCATGTTGCCTTGCCAGATATTAAACAACATGAGTATAATTATATGCATTTTGCCAATAACAGATAATGTATATAGTTAATATAATGTTTTCTAGTAAACAAAGCACGCTGCTCTTTGTTGCATTGATTCCATTTTGCACAATTCATAACAAGCATTGGAACTTGTTAATGATCCATGAAGGAAATAATAAATAGTGGAATAGTACAGAGTCCCAACTAATTACTTGCAAATCAGAACTTGTAGGACAATAATAAGTGTGTAATGAAGAGTGTATAGGCACTAAACAAGATGTCACTGCCATGTAGCACAGTTCTAGATGTGCATCTATTGGATATAGGGGCATTTATATGTAATGAAGCAGTCCTCATTATGTGGTCCCCAATACAAGCTTTAATCAATCAATTATGTACAGTGAATATTATTATAGATAGCACACATTCATGCAGAATTATAAAAATATTAAATGTAGGTAGACTTGAATAATACATATAATATAGCCTTTCTCCACTTCAGTCTTCACAGCTCCCTCCCAAATATTTGCAAACTGCTGAGTCACATAATGAATGTAGGAGAATATGTTGGTATAGCGGTACCATGGCTACCTTCCTTACTCAGAAATATGGTCAGCTGTGCAATAGTGCCTGAAAGCTGTGTATAAGTGTACTTATACATTTGCATTTTAATTGATGTACACTCGAACCAGTCAGCAGCCATTCTTCCCTGGTCAAGAACACATACAACCCACATAGCACACACATACAAAGAATAGGTGAGTCTGGTGTAGCTGTATGGCAGCTATATGACTGTTTGCACACCAGATTGTGACTGGATTTGTGAAAAGGCACCTTTTCCACACATTTTACATACCAACAAACAAATGATGTACCCAGATACTGTAGTGACACTTATGGAAAATGTCAGGTAATTATATGCAGTGATGAAAATGTTATGAAGCTTTAAAATTCAATCAAATTCCCCTCCCCCCCCCTTTTGCAAATCTTGTTCAGTCATGACACATCTTTTGCAAACCTTCATCTAGGAAATGACTTGTGGGAAAGGGGGGGAAGGTGGGCGATAGTGTCTGTGTATGCACGGCATCAAGGGGCCATGCCTCTGAGAATAACATGTCACTCCAGAAAATTTTTGCATTTTGGACTCCTGTATAGATCACTCTGGTGCATTCTCAGGTGACATGCCACTCCAGGAATTTTTGTATTTTAAACTCTGTTGGATTGATTAACACAGGAAAAAAATCCCTTTCTGGGAATTATACATGCAAGGAATGTGGGAAATCAGTAATTTTCCCATGTGATTCCCATAATGGGAATTGTTAAGGTATTCTGGTGTGAATTCTGAAGTACTTGAGAATAACATGCCACTCTAGTTGCATTTTAGACTCTCACAGATTGCTTTTGGCACATTCTCATGATCAGGTAACTGAGAATGTGATACGCTGCTCCAGAATTTTTTGGATTTTAGACTGTCTCATAGATTAAATTGCTTCTGGTGTACCTGGCCATTTTAGACTCTCATAGATTGTTTTTGATGCATCCTGAGGCACTTTCATTTAAACTATTGCTTAAATTTAATGGGGGCAAGAATTTTAGGGGGCACTCCCCTAAAGTCATTGTTCCATTAGCTATACCATTCATGCATGTTTCATTGCAATACATGTATATAAAACATGCACTGAAACAGCATGTAGTAACTTTTATGAAACAACGCATGCAGAGCTGATTGTTGCTTTTTAAGCATTATTCATTATTTTAGTGTATTGTTATATATATGCATGTACCATTTAGTAATGCAGAAACATTGGCAAATTTGGTGAATAAGCAGTTGTTGTTTAAACACAGAAATCTTTCCCTCCTTATCAAACATATTCTCTCACCAAAATTCCTACCATGGCCAGTTGGTAAATACAGATTTTTTGATGACATATAGATATTTAATATTTTGTGAGAGAACATCCAATGATTTTGGACCACTCATTTCCATCACCTCATCATCTGTGTATATCCACTAAATACAAGTACAAGCAGCAAGCTAGTTATTGTGATCTCATGTAACCAAATCACAACATTAGCAACAAATTAAATAATAGATGTGTAGCACAATCAAACCGTGCAGCAAACACACTTTTAAGAAAAAAGATAAGCAGAAAATTTCGGACTACAGCTGGTGTACTGAGAGATGGATCTCTTTCAGAGTGTATAAACTCACTAAATATAAGCTGAGAATGGTAACTAAAATGGCAGCATTATAATGGCTCATGTATACACACAAGACTGATTGTCAAAATCCTCAGTGTAGCTTAGAACATCTGTTGATTAACTAACTACAGTTTCTGTTGTGTGTGCTCTATTAGAGTAGTTAGACTGCAAAAGTCTGTAATGATGTTATCAGCCACAAAGTACCTTTTGGTACATGTTATTGTTGATGTAACATTGATCCTTTCTATTCTTTATGGGAGTATGATGAAGTTGTAAGTATCTATAGCTTCTGGATACATAACACATGTACCAGTATAGTTATTATACACTGTACAAATTGACAACCACATGCTGGCAAGAACAAGACTGTCACATGTGTCCAAATTGCCATTCAAGCTGTTCAAACTTTAAGGATGATCCTTTTGAGGAGTTGGCTGTTAGTTGCAAGCTAGCAAGTGGCTATTAATGAAAGCCAATTGGGTGCACACGGTTATGCATTGCTGCTCAAAGGTATATTATCTATGTCAACTTGAAAGGTTGATTGTTGATTGATTGATTGATTATTAGTTATACTCACAATATTCAGACTAGCTGTTCTTCCATGCTGGTGTGTTACATATGGTATTTACAGCATAGCTCAGTGGGAAAGTCCCTACTTCGACACAATTTTTTTTTAAATACGTAGTACCATCTCATATGTCAGTTACTGTACCAGTGGATTAGTTGATGCTCCCTGAATATCACAGCCCATTATGGACAAGTAGGAACACTCTGATCAATGGCGGATCCAGGATGGGGCATTTGGGGCAAATGCCTCCCCCCCCCCCTTCAAGAAATTGCATACAAGATCGAGATACTCTAATAGAGCAGTCAATTACTCTAATAAAGCAGTCACAATGTTCATGAGGCAGTGTAGCTTACCTATGAAGCTATAAATCAAACAGACGTGATATAGTTGGTAAGGATCACTAGCTATTATTGTCGTGTTTTTTTTTTTTTGGTCTTCAACTGGTTTTCAGAAAGGTGCCCCCCCTCTTTCCAAACTCTGGATCCGCCCCTGCTGATAGTAATTTGAACCCTAAGTTTAATATACTGATTGTTAACAGTGACATACCACTAAAGTGTGGATGCATGTATAGTGGAATGAATCTCTTAACAAACTCCTTGAATTAAGAACACAATAGAAGAAAAGTTGATGTTTTGTAAAAACCAGACACCCTATTCCTACATACATACCAACTATCAGACAAGTTTTATGATCTAACAGACGTAATGCTGAACAACAATTACATACACATAGTATACAATACACACACAAAAAAGCAAGGCAATACAATATAATTAGTAAACAAACAAACAAGCAAAAAAGAAAACATAAACAAGGAAGAAATTATACAAAAAATAATTATCCAGAAATTAAAGAAACATGAAATCGGATGGGGTAGACTCTATCTAATTAGCTGGGAGACTATTCCATCACATAGTTGCCAGTCCTCTGAAAAAAATGATAAGTTTAAAGATAAATCTAATACAAAACAGCCAAGCTGTAAAAAAAGAGTGCAGCCCTCAAAAAAGCTATGGTGAAAAAAGATGTGAAATCCAAAGTGGTGGCCAAGAAATGGCTGTGATGGTAGGTTAATGATAAAAATTTTAATAACAACAATTCAGGTGAATTTTGGCGCTGCTTGGTCTTGGCACAAAATTCACCTGAATTGTTGTTATTAAAATTTTTACCATTAACCTACCATCACAGCCATTTCTTGGTCGCCACCTTGGATTCCACATCTTTTTTCACCATATAGCCTTTTTGAGGGCCGCACTCTTTTTTTACAGCTTGGCTGTTTTGGATTAGATTTCACTTCTTTTTGTATTTGTATACCCCAAAGCCGGCCTATGGTTGGCTTTGGGTTTTTTTTAACCTATCTTTTTTCTTTACCACAGGAAGAAGAAAAGATGAAGCAGATGTTAAATACTTTAAATATTTCTGATTTTATCAGTAAATGTAGTATATAACACATATATTTATTAAATATATGGTGGTTTCTTTGTAACTGAACACTCTACAAGGTGAATCATTCAAGCTGATCTCTCTACAGGGTGATTTGTTTGTAGCTGAACTATCTACAAGGTAACTTCTTCTAGCTGATCTTTCTACAGGGTGATTTGTTTGTAGCTGAACTCTCTACAGGTGATTTGTTTGCAACTGAACTCTCTACATGATGGTCTCTTTGTAGCTGATCTCTCTACATGATGGTTTCTTTGTAGCTGAACTCTCTACATGGTGGTTTCTTTACTCTCTACAGGGTAAATTGTTTGTAGCTGATCTCTCTAGAGGGCAAATTGTTTGTAATTGTTTATAGCTTCTAGCTGATCTCTCTATATACAGGGTGAATTGTTTATAGCTTCTAGCTGATCTCTCTACAGGGTGAATTGTTTGTAGCTTCTAGCTACAGGGTGCATGATTTTGTTTGTAGCTTCTAGCTGATCTCTCTACAGGGCGAATTGTTTGTAATTGTTTGTAGCTTCTAGCTGATCTCTCTACAGGGTGAATTGTTTGTAGCTTCTAGCTACAGGGTGCATGATTTTGTTTGTAGCTTCTAGCTGATCTCTCTACAGGGCGAATTGTTTGTAATTGTTTGTAGCTTCTAGCTGATCTCTCTACAGGGTGAATTGTTTGTAGCTGATCTCTCTACAGGGTGAATTGTTTGTAGCTGATCTCTCTACAGGGTGAAATGTTTGTAATTGTTTGTAGCTTCTAGCTGATCTCTCTACAGGGCGATTTGTTTGTAGCTGATCTCTATACAGGTTACTAGTTTCTAGCTGATCTCTTGAATTCTTTTCAGGGTGACTGCTCTATTAGGATGACTGCTCTATTAGAGTATCTCGATCTCGCACTTACTACACCAAGTTGGATTTCGTGTTATAACTCTGTGGCTTTAAGTCTGATTCTTCTACACCATTGAAAAGCCTTTCTAAGATGATTACTCCACCTATACAGCGAATTTCAAAGCATACTCCAAGCGGTTTTTCTGGTAGGCGTGGAAAGTAGTCGTTTTTATTAGCTAAGGTCACTCCAAATAAATTCTCTGTTTCCCGTCCTGGACTAGGGCATATTTGCATGCGGGCGGGCGGTCCATTTCCATTATTTCATTATAAGATTGGTTAGCTTTTCAAGCCATTATTTGCCTGGCACAGCCAAAAAGGCTGCATAAAAGCATGCTTAAGCTTGTTCCTTCCTTTGTAAGTTGCAAAAACAACACAAACGTGAAGTTTGTGCTGACTTGACAGCACTGTTGACACGTGAGCTGACACTGTTTCAAGCTTTTACTGAGCCTATCAGTATGCAAGAATAACCGGAAAATAATGGAAGAATACGGAATAATGGAATATTTAGAGCTGGCAGTAACTAGATGCGGGCGGTGGACGGGAAACAGAGAATTTATTTGGAGTGGCCTAATCTTGATTGCATAATTGTTATACACTGTTGATTTTTTCGTTGTATCTTCCTGGTTTTTAGCTCGATTTCTTTCAAACCACAAAAGGTTTTAGGTTCAATAGTTAACCTATTCACCCACCGATTTTCAGCTTCTTCCCATAAGCGGTTTACCCTGTAGGCGTGACAATATATTGGTGTTATGTTTCGTGAATAATCGCTAATAACTCTGCCTGTTTATCGTATTCCAGCCAAAGTTGGTACAGAGATGCACCTTTATACCCCCCTTCTGTGTGCCAAATTTCAAGGCAATCGGATAAGGTGTTCGCGTTTTATAGCAGTTTTTGTAAGTGTGCGAAAAGAGGAAGAAAAAAAACCCCTAAGAAACTGAGCCAATTTTTGGAAGTCGCATATCTCGGGAACGCTTGAAGCGATTTCACTCAAATTTGGCATGTGGAGTACTGAAGTTGGAGGGCGTGTCCACAGCAAATATCGTCTTGTTTCATCAAGGCAGCACAGAGCTACGGAGGTGCGAAAATTGCGTTTTCGTTCTTCCTGTCAATATACCCACGGGTGTTGCGCGCCGGCTTCTTGGGCCGCACGACATACTACCGCAGGCCCTTAGGTAAGGGGGATTCTGGGGGTTCTGAAGAACCCCCCTCTTCAGTAAAAAGGTCCATATTTTCAGTAAAAAAAGTCCACAGTTTTAGTAGAAATGTCCATAAGTTTAGTATAAAAGTCCAAAATTTTATCATTTTAATGACTGCAAGTCTGAAATGTCACCAAATTTAACCTTTTTGGTATGTATTTTCAAAAAATTTCCTAGGGAGGACCATAATCTCAGATACTTCTTTACCACTCTGTGATGTAAACCACACAAAAGGTCCTCCTTTTTGTCTAAAGAACCTACCCAGGTAAAAGTCTGGCTATGGCCCTGTACCGTGTGTCTTCAGTGATGCTGGAAAAACTAGGAAAAACTAGTTCTGGACTTCTGGTACAATGCTATTGAGTTCCAAACTGGATATTTGGATTTAACAATAAGCAGTAATCCTTAAGATATTGTTTATGCATTGCTAATAAAGTTCAGTATTGAATGGTAGATACAGTTGGTAGCCATCTAAGTCTGGAACGGTGGACAGAGACATGATCATGTTTTCAAAAGACAAACACAACATGAACAGCTTTATTGTGAAGTTGGTGCAACTGACTAATCAAATGCTGACTCAGTGGAGGACCCTACACAGGCAGAGCATAATTCACTTGTGATAGGACCAAGAAATCCACCAGCATCAGTAAAATATATACTGGAGACTCCTTCTGATAACTCTAATTAAATACAGATAATAAGCCATCTTCTTGCAAACTTTGGCAACCTGAAATTTCCATGTAAGTTTGTGATCAATCACCATCCCCAGTGAGGGGGATGTTTTGAAGGGGGGTTCCAACAGCAGTATTGAGTTACTAGAAGCAGCGTCTGGGGTGCCGCCACCAGCCGCTGAGAGATTTTCAATGTTTGTAATGAATCAAAACTCAGCAAATTGCTATAATTTTATGCAAAAAATAGTTTAATGCTTATGAGTGCCCTTGGGATGAAGCTAGTACTAGATTAAGCTACCTAGTGGAAACAAACAGCATAGCACATAGAGACACATAATGATTAGACATCTGTAAGTGATAGTTATCCTACTGGTATATAGGAACCATTAATCCACTGATATAAAGGGAGTGACTTACAATTAAAACATTGTAACTACAAATAATATGCATAGCATGGATTCATTTTGCATGTCCAAGTGATAAATAATATAAATTATTGGAGTTCTATTATATCTTTAAATACTGTACACCAAAGCTGTAGAAGTATAAGGTATAAGGTCATGCTTAGCTTTGAATATAGTGTTAGAATGTCTGAAAAACTCCACTAATGAAGTTTCTTAACATACGACTATTTACATGTATGTCCTACGTGACTGCTCTATAATTAGAGTATATACCTGACTGCTCTATTAGAGTATATCGATCTTTTTAACAAGTTGTCAAGAGGGCTCATGTTATCTCTCCCTGAGAGATGAATGCAAGCTTTATAAATTGTTGTGCTGTGCCATACACTATTACTCTCACTCATTTTGTCCTGTCACACTAGATGGTGTGTTAGGGTCCTGCTGTAAACTTAGAAGTCTAAATTTACAGTGGTTGGGGTTCCTGAATCCCTTGGACCCCCCCTGCTGCCAGTGACAGCCTTCAAAGAAACACCATCCAAAGTACTGCAGCAACATCAGCAGCATACTCTTATCCACGTACTCCAAACCACTTGACTTAGCCACGTTTAAACTTTATTTTGTTGTTCATAATCCACCTCAATAATGAGTTAAATCATCACATAACATACTCTGAACATGCTCATAACTATTACCACAACAGATAAGACAAGTATCACCAGCAAATTGTTCCATGGTGTACCTGAAGGGGCATAGCATTTACATAAACTAGAAACAGTAGTGGCCCTAGGGCACTGCCCTGTGGTATATCCCCCAGGACTTGACCCCACTGTGAGAAAGAGCCACCATTCCTGACTTGTTAGGCACAATCACTGAGATAACTAGCAAACCACCACAACGAAGTGCCACAAACACCCAAACAGTGTAACAAGATCACATGCATGATCCAGGGAATTGGAGCAGATTTTATTGCACGCTATTTATGTGATTGTTAACTCTTTGGATAGTGGTGCAGTATAGTTTGTGCTGCTTTCCTTGACTGACAAAAGAGTGGCCACAGCGAAATGCTCCCTGGTGATCATGAAGCAGTTGACATTAAGCAGACAATTGATTAGCAATAAGCTTTTCTAACACTTTAGCCACAATGGGCATTACAGATATTGGACAAAAGTTGGTGGGATCATTATCACCTCCCTTATGCACTGGAGTCACATTAGATTTCTTCCAAGCAGATGGTACAACTCCAGACTGACTATTATAAATAGCTGGGTGGTTCAGCTATCTCCACAGCCGGCTACCTCCTTTAGAAATTGTGCAGAAAGCCAAACATTGTAATTGTGTAACTACATCAGAAACTTCAATTGGACAAAAACAAAACTTGTCAGTATCAGAGTCACGGTGCATGGTAATGTCCAACTATCAGCTGGTTGATGGTCAGAAACAGGGTCACTCCAAAATTAATGGTAGTACTAGTCTAATTAATGTAGCCAATTAACTTCAATATATTTATAAGTGTGCTATGATCATGACTAGGTAAAAAATATTATAATCTGTTTGCCATACTAATAAGCCCTGCGCCAAAATTGAAATCTTTTGTGGTTGTGTTTTCAACCTCTTGCTTTGGTTTCTTCGTGCTGTGATACCGGTACAAAACGCTAGTAATGGATAGCATCGTTGATGGTTTTCGTATCCACCGACTATACCTCAAGGGAGTGAAGCCTTGTGGAAGCGACCTTGGCAGCGGTGCGTTTGCAAGAGTGTTTGAAGTAGAGCTTTGCGGACGAATTTATGCCGCTAAAGAAGTACACTCCAGTGCAGTCAAACGAGAAGACTTGGAGACAACAAAAAGAGCATTTCTTACCGAATGTGTTCAAAGCAGTACACTTTGTCACCCAAACATTGTGCGATTTTTGGGTGTATATTCAGGTGGGCAGTCAGTCTTTCCTGTTCTAGTGATGGAGCGAATGCAAGAGAGCCTAACTTCACTGGTGGATAGGTATTCTAATACGAAAATACCACTGTTTCCAAAGCTATCAATATTGCAGGATGTGTCAGAAGGACTCTGGTACCTCCACAACCATGATCCTCCCACTGTCCATCGAGACTTGTCCCCTAATAACATCTTGTTGACTGATCAGTTGATGGCAAAAATCAGTAACCTCAGAGTTACCAAAGTGATCCAGTCAAGCAGCGTTACGTCAAGCTGTGCTTCAGGAACTGTGGAGTTCATGCCTCCAGAGGTACTGAGAGAGGTCCCAGAGTATGCTCCTTCCCTGGATGTATTCTCATATGGTGGAGTGATACTTTATTTGGCAAACCAAGAGTGGCCTGAGCCATCAGGGTATATGAGCTTTAACTCTAAGGCAAGAAATCCAATTGGTCTAACAGAGTTGCAGCGACGCCATGAACACATCCGAAAGATGACCCACACGCCAGTGGATTTACAGCAATTGGTGGAGGAGTGTCTTGACAATGATCCCAATGAGCGTCCACAAATATCATTTGTATCAAAGAGGATAGGGAAGATGAAAGAAGCAGAGAGTATGAGATGGTCGGATGTGACGGTACTTATGGACCCTTCATCATGGCAGAATAAACAAGCTGTGGAGAAGCCAACGGAAGTTGCAATACAGCCAAGTGCTAGAGCTGAGGTTAATATATACATGGGCAGTACAGTGTGTATTAAAATAGGTATATATGCACGTGTTTAGTTTAGTGTATTCTCTTTTTTTGTTGTTGCATATATTGCATGAGCTCAAGGCTGCTTGTGGAAAGCAAATGTATTTATGAACTCATTGTATACCCTTGAGGGGTAAACAATGAGTTCATAAATATTTTGAACTCATTGTTTACCCCTCAAGTTCATAAATATTTTATAGTGTTCATAAATATTTCTGTGTTGGTTCATAATCTATGTGAATGGCTCATGGGTGATGCTGCTCACGCTATGTTCTATATATGCAGGGTACACTGCAAACCTAGCTGAAGTGTTTGTATTATACAACAAAATTCAGTTAAACACTATAAAAATGACTGTTTAATTAGAGTAGTTTATCAGTACTTAGTATGCATTCTACTAAAGTGGTACGTGTGCTGTATATAAACTGAAAGAACTGTGTTCACCATTTTATAACCCTATTGTAATGCTATTAAGTCTGTATTTTATTGTCAGTTTAGAACCTATTTTGTGAAAGACTATGTATAATGTGTTATATAGGAACCATTACACAACCTTGATGGCATTAACCATCTACAACTACTTTATCTCAAAGGTGTGAGACCGAATGGAAATAATATTGGTAGTGGAACATATGGGAAAGTATTTGAAGTAGAATTTTGTGGGAGAATTTGTGCAGCTAAAGAAATACATATTGGTCAAGAAATTAGACAAAAAGAATTTGATGCAACAAAAAGAGCATTTCTTACAGAATGTGTTCAAAGTAGTACACTGAGCCATCCAAACATCGTACAGCTTTTGGGTGTGTACAATCCTGGTGGTCAGTCACTATTACCAGTTCTAGTGATGGAGAAGATGCAGGAGAGTCTGACGTCGCTGGTGGAGAAGTTTCCAAGTATTCCATTGTATGTGAAGCTCTCTGTATTGCTAGATGTATCTCATGGGCTCTGGTACTTTCACAATCATAATCCTCCCATCATTCATCGAGATTTGTCCCCAAATAACATCTTGTTGACTGATCAGTTGATAGCAAAAATCAGTGATCTTGGGCTGGCCAAAGTAATGCAATCACAGAGCAAGAAGACAAACACCCGTACCCCAGGAACGGTGGACTTTATGCCACCTGAAGCTTTATTAGAAAATCCAGAATATGGTACTCCTCTTGATGTTTTTTCCTACGGTGGAGTTATCCTTCATGTGGTGAATCAAGTGTGGCCTAAACCACTACATTTTGTGACAGTTGATCCTAAAACTAAAATGCCAATTGGTCTGAAAGAAGTAGAACGACGTCAAGAACACATAAGGAAGATGACAGGCACACCAGTAGATTTGCTGTATTTGGTTGAGGAGTGTCTTAGTAATGATCCTACCAAGCGTCCACCGATATCAGAAGTGTCAGAGAGGATGAGGAAGATGAAAGAAGCTGAAAGCACAAGATGTCCAAATGTCAACAAGATAATGGATCCTTCATCATGGCAAAATGAACGGGAGGTGGTCACATCGATGGAATCAACGATATTGCCAATTGTACAGTCACAGGTATTGTACCATGGATATCCAATGGAATTTTCCCAATATACTTAAACAGCTGCCCCAGGTGGGGTTGCCAAGGGGTTCAGGAAACCGCTTTGGATATTACACACCACTAAGAAATTGCAAATCATATATAATGGCTCATTTATAAACTCAGTCAAGCCCTTCACTATGAGAGCAACATCAATCTGTGCTACTGGGCAATAAGTTGGCAATCACAATTGAAATACTTCAATAAAGCAGTCAGCTGATAAATAATCTAATAGAACAGTCACTTGGTTACAACCCCAATGACGTTCCTAGACGTACCCCTGAGCTCACAGAGTAGTCTGACGATCAATATTATGAGACAGTCTTACTATGTATCTTAATATTATTAGGACTGGCATGAATATTGGCTTTTAATAGGGCTGCACCAATTCTAGTATCGATATTGGGCCAATACTGCTGTTTTCATGAGGTATCAGAATGGGCTAAGCATCGTGTGTGCCAGATGGAATTGATATTCGTTTGTACTAGTCTATTTCAAAGGCACAGTTAATGCTTGAAAGCTCAACATAGCGCTAGTAATAACAGACAAAGTCATTCTTCTACACCAAAATTTTCTCTGTGCTAACACAATCTGAGAAAAAGATTGATATACTCTAATAGAACAGTCAGTAGCTCTAATAGAGCAATCAGGTTAACAGTTTTGTCGTGACTGTTTTATTAGAATATTTATAGAGTAACCATTGCCTAGACTTCTTCTCAAGCCATAGTAGACCATAGAAGACTATTTGACTAGCTACTGAACTGGTTTGTACTTGTAGTGAATCTTGTACAGTTGGTTACTTCATCATGCACTCATTACAGTGAATTGTCCATTGTTGTGTTAAAACTTGTACAGGAGTGCCATGAACTACACTAATATGTATGGTGTGCATTACAACTAAATGTGTGTAGTGATGAAGTAACTAAGGTACTTGCTATCAGTACTTGTACTTGCAGATACTTGTACTTGGTATCAGTAAAAAGTGGAATTGGTATAACTCTAGTTTTTAATAGCCAAATGATTTTGGCTACAAATAAACGAAGCTTCAAACATTCTTTACCATTACAAGTTAAGTAAATAGCTTGTAAAAAGTAACAAATCAAAAGACTGAATAGTTTCTTAGTTGGTGTTCTAGGCACAAAAAACATTATAACAGTCCAAATAACAAACCAATTTGAAAGTAAAGTATCAACCACTTGGATGGATAAATGCAGCAGTTAAGTGGAGTATACCAACAAAGAATGAATGTTTGAATAGTGGTTCAAGCATATATGAATAGTAAAGAATCAAATGAATAGTCAAATGTTTCAACCATTTGTCCCAGCCCTACAGAGTCGAAGTTAATAAAATGACTGTTCTATTAGAGTAATTCACTTGTGTAAGCTGTTTTTATTGCCTGCACGCAGTGATTGAAAAGTGTCTCATAAAACTGCAAGTGTTTTTAAAAGCATTGCTCTTGATTCTTTTCAATCCTACAATTATGCTGGCATACATGCTTACAGCCAGCCCTAAAACTTTCATAGTTTCTGCTCTCAACGTTTAATTATTGCCTTATGGCTATTTTTAGTTTTACTATCAGTTGATGATTAAAGCCGGGATCAAATAAACCTAATTGAACAGTTTATAGGGGTATGTTAGAGTTGTGTTCTATTCACTAGGCTAGCTAACTAATAACACTTTGGGCTACTGCTAATAAGCTAGTTGTAAGAAGTTAGTTGAAGCATTTAAATAAGAATGCATTACTCCTATGTTTAGTATCTACAATGGTACCTGTTATGGCTCTATGTATGTGTGCAATTCATAAATCTTTATTCATGTTATAGCAGCATAGACATGTATGTTATTAAGCTTAGAGTTACTGCTTTACGTTGGTCTTTGTGTGTTATTTACAGGAACCAATGAGCTATTCTTTTGAAAACGTTTCCTTAAAGTGGGAAAGGACTGCTCCTCTACCAGTGTGTCGTACAGCTCACTTGGCAGTATTTTTACATGGATCAGTATATGTTGGAGGAGGTCGTGAGGGAAAGAATGAGAACAAAAGAAAAATCAGCTACAGACTAGATGTGTACAACTTGACCACCAACCAGTGGAGCCAGAGTCCAATCTGTACTCCATGTTGTGATTTTGCTATGACTGTATTGAATGACAAACTGTTCATTATTGGCGGTAGATTAAAGAACGATGCAGTTGTTGCAAGGATTTTCTATCTACATGCTGGACAGTGGAAGGCTAGTAGTGAGATGCCAACTGCCAGATATGATGCAACTGCTGTTGGTTATCAGTCCAAGTTGATAGTAATAGGTGGCACCACCAAAGTAAAAGACAAGTGGGTTAGGCTAAGCACTGTTGAGTTACTGGACACCACCAATGGATGGTGGTACACTTGTAATAATCTTCCATCACCACATGCTCAACTAACTGGTGTTGTTGTGGATGATACTCTCTATTTGTTGGGAGGTCGAGGTCAAGATGCTTCTACTTCACAAGTGTTTGC
Source organism: Dysidea avara (assembly GCF_963678975.1). Taxonomy (NCBI): domain Eukaryota; kingdom Metazoa; phylum Porifera; class Demospongiae; order Dictyoceratida; family Dysideidae; genus Dysidea; species Dysidea avara. The sequence continues at coordinate 19,296,306 of NC_089281.1, forward strand.
TGCTTCACTGAGCACTCTCTCAACTCACTTGAAGTGGCAACATGTTGCAGACTCTCCTTGGTGCAGTTCGGTTCCTGTCGTGCTTTGTAAATGTCTCTTAACAGTGGGAGGAAAATATCGAAATGACACCACCAAAAAGACTGGTGAGGTGTGTGCTTTTAATCCATTAACTGGAATCTGGAGACGAGTAGGTGAGCTACCAGAGGTAAGAAGTCGAGCAGCTGTTGTTAGTGTGGCTGAAAGCAAGATGATTTGTATTGGAGGAGCTACACAACAATCATCACCTCAAGCATTTTCTGATACCGTGTGGATTGGTACACTTGAATAATAGCTTAACAATACATTATTTTATAACATGACATGCTAAAATAAGTTGTTGATGTTGTAAATAAATGGTGCTCCATTGTTTTTTTTTTTTGTGTATGATAACTACATTTATACACATGTATAAATGTGACAGAACATAATAACTTAGCTTATTATTTATTGTACTTTTCATTATTGTAAATTTAAGTTGTATGTATACTTTTTCTGGCTGAGGGCACAAGTTGCTCCCAGACCATTAAAAAGCAATGAAAATTGGGTACAATCCATACAACTGTGACATTGATCAATTGCATAATGAATTTGAAAGGACTTATACAGTACGACAATAATGTGGTTTGAATGACCCAGCTAGATTATCGCTGCTCATACATGCAATACTGTTTTATGTACTTTTCTGTTCTGTCTATGTAATGATAGTGTGAGATACACTGTGTATACTGAGATAGGGACAAAAACTATTATGTACTAAAATGCTATAACTGTATGTATATGTATGATGGACTATGTTATAATATGCTTTCTAGACAGCAAGGCTGATGAATGACCCAGGTAGCTAGAAGTAAAAATGTTATAAGATACTAAATTAAACTATTGTTACTTTAGCTAAGACTGACAGAGGTAGAATGACGTTAAGAACACATAAAGAAAATGAGAGTATCTTTGCAGCATTTGGTTGAGAATTGTCTTAGCAATGTTCCCAACAAGCGTCCACCAATATCAGAAGTATCAGAGAGGATGAGGAGTATGAAGGAACTAGAGTCGAGAGTGTGAAGTGTCAACATGTAAGAATAGTCATGGAGCCCACAACATGGCAGTTAGATCAGACCATGGAGATGTTAAAAGAAGCTACGGTCACACCAAAAGCTAAGGTAATTTATTATTCATTTATCACAATTATCTCTTGCTATTTGTATAGCTTCTGTCAGCTGATGAGTAGATATTTTCAACCAGGCAATGAATGTGAAGTGGGAAAAGGTAGCTTCTCTACCAGTGTGTCACACTGTACACAGTGCTGTTTTATTGGGTGGATCAGTTTATGTTGGGAGTGGTCATGAGAGAAGAAATCTTAAAGAAAAAGAAGACTGTTACAGGTTGGATATTTTTAATTTGTTTACCAACCACTGGCCATTACTACTCCATACTGTGATTTTACTATGACTACCCTCAATGATAAACTCCTCATTGTTGGAGGTGCCACACCCAGTAACAAAATCGTCAACAAAGTGATTTTTCTTGACAATGGACACTGGAAGGATTACAGTGAAATGCCAACATGCAGATACTATTCAACTGCTGCTGGATATCAGTCATTGTTAATAGTATTAGGCGAAGCCATCTGGATTGAAGGTGAATCAAAATGATTAGCACTGTTGAGTTACTGGACACCACCAATGGATCAGTGCTGATACACTTGTAATCACCTTCCATCACCGATATCACAACTGTACAGCATTATCATGGATGATATCTAATGGGAGGTCACCAAAACCAAGGTGCTTCTTCACAAGTGTTTGCTTCTCCCTTGAACACCCTCTCAGCTTACAATGGGAACCTTCCCAGATACTCCATGGTGTGGCTCAGCTCCTCTCTACAACAAGTATTTACTGACCCTTGGGGGGAAAAATGACAGCAGTTATACTAGTGAAATCTGTGCACTCAACCCAACAACTGGCTTATAGGTACACATAGCTGATATTCCAGCACGAAGAAGCCGAACTGCTGTAGTGGATGCGACTGACAGCAAGGTAGTTTGTATAGGTGGAGCTTCAAAGTGTGTTGCACATGTAGAGTACTCTAATTCTGTATATATTGGTTTGCTTGACTAGCAAAATGTTTTATGTGACATTTGTACTTATCTAGGGTATTGGCTGTCATTTACTGTGTTTTATTATTAAAAAGAAGTTACAAATGTGTTAGTAACACAGGTGCGGTTTCAAATACAACTTAATGAGTCACTAAAGTATTGTAATTGTATAGGCTAGTACCAAGTAGCAGCTAAACCTTTTATTTCTGATAGTTCTATGACCATCGGCATTAGGTAATATAGAAAATGTTCTTGACCAGGTAAATTAAACCTTTAGGCAATCCAATATATGTAAGCAGATTAATCAGGTACTGCCACCATGTTAGGTAATAATACATCAGTTATCATTTTAGGGTCAGGGATCAACAGGGATAAGGTGCATGGTGGTGTTAAACTCAATACATTTGTGGACATATACTCCAATTGATGCATGACGTAATCCAATTATGTACGTGCATGGATTTCACATACTCATAAACTGTTCTCCTATAAACTTCAGATGAATGTATATATATACCGGTCTTGTTGCCTTATTTGTATTGTCAAAATTCCCTGCTTACAAATATATGTACATACATGACAAGGTGATGTGTATGCTGTTGGCATTAATTTTAATGGATGTATAGTGTTAAAGTTTGTTGTGGGCAAGGGTGATACTAACTCCTTATGCACCACAACATAGTTCTAGTAATGTGGAACTTGCAATACCAGACCAAGACAAATTTTCTGGCTGATCATCATGAATGTAACTACTATCACAGAATAGTATTATAAAGTCAGTATTACATGTATGTGTAGCTACATTGTATATATGTGTCAGTGCATCTTAAAATTAATTTCTCTATAGTCTACTAGCTACTGACAGGGATTGGCTAAAAGTAGCTATACCTCAAGATCCAATCTTGAGATAGCTATATGGTCCGCCAATTGATTTAGTATAATCTAACCTACGGTCATAGCTAGCTACTTTTTAATTTTTTTACAGTCCACTATTAAAATTAAAATTGTTAAATCAACAATAGTTATATTAGAGTTGCAGCCTTTGGTAATTATATAACTACTATAGCTAGCTATATGTAGTTTAATTTTGTCCTATCCAGGGAATATTAGCAAATATTTGGGCAAATGTTGGAATAAATTCCTTGCTAAGAAATTTTTTACCTGGTGTTTGCATAAGGTGTCTATTAACACTCCCCTAGGAGAACCCATGACAGTTGGACCACCCATGTCCTTATTTGGGAATGGTTGATTTGCTGTAAGTAGCTACAGCAAATCGTGTCACAGTGATTTGAGAGGTCACAATTTGTATACATTGCAAGCATCAAACCACTCCTTGATGAAAAAGACCATGCCCACTCATTATTATATTATTAATTGGTGCTAAATTATTTTTTATAACCCGTGTATTTCTTAAGGACTAGTTTAGCAATACCTAATGCCCTATGCCATAGGAGTCAAGATTTGGGTCTTCTCCATCATCAATGCAATTCTTGTCTTCGCTATTCCCACATGCCGAGATGCATTCTTCTTGCAGCTGCACTGTTGGTTGCTACAAAATTACAGCTTATGGACTTTAGAAGCTTCTCAGGCACCATAGAATCTAATGTTGGAACTGGCTCATAATATTAATTATACTGTCCATCCATATCCAAAGACATGCTCTGTAACAGCATCCAGTCTCGGGTTTGTAGATAGGCACGGAGAGAATGCTGTGTAGCTGCACCCTCCGTTGGAGGTAGAGTTTCTGGTTTGATTAGCCCAGCTGCTGCCTTTTGTGAGAACATGCTGTATTGAAATGCAGCTAAAGCAGAACCTGATGCATGGTAAATGTACTTGAAATTTGAAATACTGCTTCTGATCACCACATCTATATGTATTCATCAATAAAACCTGTTAAATTGAGTGGTCTTTCCATGGCCAGCACAGCAGTAACAGTACCACAACCAGTGAAGGCATGACGAAGAGCAGGTAGCACCTCTGTCTTTCAGACAGATTCTTGGATCCTCCTGACATTATAAGAACCCTTCAACATTGTAATGAAGAATGGATCATTGGTGCATGAGCTATGGCGTATCAGCATTATCAGCATCTTCTGCCCACACTTGAACATTATAAGAAATAGTGACTAATACAGCAACCATCCATGAGGTTTACTGACCTCAACTTAGTGCGGCCTTCACAATTGAAGTGTCAACATCATTGTCACACAACTCTACAGTGATGTGATGTTTCCGGAATGCTGAAGAGAGGAGATGGATGATTTCACTCTTGTTATGCATGGGTGTTGTCCAGGAACTTTGCCCTTGGTGTCAAATGTATTATATTCGATTGAATCTGTATATCACAGCAGGAGTACTTTGTACACTGGATGTGGTTATGATTTTTTGGTGAGATGCTGTAGCACATGCAATGATCTTCTGAGAGTATCTGCCGGCCAAGATACTGTACTTAGTTCTGGTAACTGTCAGCAATCTCCAGCCAAGTTTTGCCTTGTTCCCACTTCACCATGTAGAACCATCCACTAGAGCAAGGTTGGTCAGTGAAGTCAAGTGGGCTGTTCCTGTACATGGGCTCAATATATAAAATTATGAATCCCACCTGGGAAAAGATTAATGTGATTGCAAAGAGTTTTTACATGGAAGCTGAACAGAACAAGCACTCTTAGAACTACACTGATGCACTTGATGCAGATGAAATCTGTTATTGCTTCATCTGCATTCTCTACCATACCTACATTAAATGAAAACTTAAGGTGATCAAAACTGACAATAATATATTAAGTCACTTGACGAGTTGACTTTGTGGTGACCTTAACAGATTTATTGTACAAATCATGTTTGCACTTTCTATTATGCCTCACTCCTTCGACCTTGTATACTTTCTTTATAAGCTCCAGATTTGCTACATTGCAAATAGATTTTGCGTATGCTAACAGAGAAGGGTAACTTCTAGGAGTTGCCTGTACTAGCTTCTGAGCTGGTGTATTGGGACCATCACAAATGCATGCAGCAATTTAGCAGAGGTGTAGTATAATTCTGCTACAAATGTACTGTATAAGCTGGTACAGACACTAGCTGCACACAAGTTGAACACTAAAAGAACTAGGAAAGTTCCTGCAGATGCTGACATGAAAACAAACACATCAAAATCAGGAACTTGCATGTACAAACATGCGTGCTATAAATATCCAGAACTAGCTTGCACAAACATGCATCAAAGAATTAAACATGCCCAATTTTCACACATTGGATTATTTCCAAGGAGTACATTCTGAGTCATGAAGTGGCACACTATATGCTTACAGCAATCGGAAATTTTCAAATAAGGTCATGGGTAATCCGACTTTCAGCAGCTGTCATGGGTTCTCCTAGGGGAATTGTGTTTAAATCTTTTGAGGAGTGTTAGTGGACACCTTTACAAACACACTGGTAGCTGGCTAAAATAATTTCTTGGTAAGGAATTTATTCCCAGATTATGTCAAAATCTTTAGTTAATTATTTCTAAGTAAAATCACTTCCAGTTTTCTCTCAAACTGCTTATTGTCACAACTATTTTTCAAAAATGCTCAACTAGGGGAGCATGCCTCCATACCTTCAGTATAGTTTATGAGAACCCTCTTCCCCTTCAATGGCTGGCACGCCCACACTTCACTTACGATTTAGACAATCATGATCACAAAATAGCTGCATGCCATCCTACAAATAGTTTGAAGGATGTATGAATCAAATGCAAGTACAAATTCTGCTTAGTTTGAACTATATAACTATTTATTATATCTGTGGTGTCGCCGCTTTCATGCATCCTGCACCACTGGTCTCAGGTCAGGGCTTGAAACAAAAGCAGTAGTAATATTAGCCACTGTTCTCAGTGGGGACACTCCTCTCCCTCTCATTTTGTTAACAACTGCTATGTAAACAACAATAAAGCTATTGTACCCTGTTTATAATGCATTGTGCACAAAAAAGAGGGTGGTGTGTTGAGGGTCACATGTAACATATACACTCCAGTAGTACCCTCCATTACTTGTGTCCATGTTACAAGTATACTCTTGAACTCTCCTGTCCTGTTAATTTTAATGTTATTGTGGAGTCATCGTATGCATGTTGCTACGTGTAGTGTATACAGTAGTGCAATCAGTACTTGTAGGTGATTAATTTGGGAAGATACGTTACACGTGGCTCTCAACACACCACCCCTCTTCTGCACACAACATATTATAACAATCTTGATGCATTGAGCTAAACATGCCCCAGCAGATCTTGTTCATTGAGTTGTTACTAGTCTCGCGCTGCCCACCCCAAATTTGAGCATAAGGCTAAGTTCTTACTGGCCAGTACTTTCGTTTTTCAAAACCGATAGCTACGTTAATTATTCATTAAACCAAAGATACAAGAATTCACTGCCATTTTAGTGACCACTCATAGAGTAAATTTAAATCGTTCTGAAAATCACACAGCTCTTCAGAATGATTAAATTTACTATATGAGTAGTCACTAAAATGGCAGCTGAATTTCACCATCTCTAAGTGCAAACTGACATCTACACTTTGGAATAGTACATAGTTAGCTATGACTCCTTCTACCTTAATTGTGTTCTAATTGAAAGTGTAACATCCCACAAAGATCTTGTATATTTGACCACCTAAACTTCCACAACCATACTAGCTACTGAGGTAACTGCCAAGGCTAGTCACCTCCTAGCTGCATGGGGTAAGAGTAAATAATGAATTCATTATTTACTCTTGAATGTTTTGATTAGCTACTTGGAATGGAGCCTGGCATTTGGTGAAGCTATTCGCTACATTAGTACTACCTACACTTGAATATGGTAAGTAGTCTGTTTGGGCGGGACCAGCATTTCAAATTCTGGATCAAAGATAGGTTGAGAAAGTGCAACATAGAGCCACTCGCTGTTTATCAGAACCAGCGATAACTCTTATGATGAAAGATTATGTGCATTGCAGTTACCATTGTTACACAGAGGGAATCTAACTGGTCCTATTGTAAACAATTATTTTAGCTCAGGTTCTTTACCTATCAAGCACCCCTATAGCTAGGCATAAATGTTGCATTTTTGTACTGACCCGGATTGTCACTAATACCATATATATACCTTACGATATATATTATCTATGCTGCTAATACTGATAAATAGTTAGTCTGGCGCCGCCCGCCCCTTCTAGTCACCACTATTAAACCCACAATCGAATATCACTTGAGCTCTCCTACGGCTCTCCACCGGACCAGGCTTTTAGTTGAGTTTTTTGTTCTGTTGCTTACTTTACCTTGTCTGAAATCTCGTCTGAAATGGAAGACGAAGGTAAATTGCGCAGTCTCTGTCTCACCAGAGTCAGCCCAAACGGGAAGGATATTGGCGTTGGTGCATACGGGAAGGTGTTTGAAGTAAACTACTGTGGAAGCGTTTTCGCGGCTAAAGAAATACACCCGATCTTAGTTAAAGGAGTTAGGCAAGAAGAATTCGAGGCAACAAAAAGAGCATTTCTTACAGAATGTGTTCAAAGTAGTGCACTTAGCCATCCAAACATCGTACAGTTTTTGGGTGTGTACAATCCTGGTGGTCAATCACTATTACCAGTTCTAGTGATGGAGAAGATGCAGGAGAGTCTGACGTCACTGGTGGAGAAGTATCCTAATATTCCATTGTATGTGAAGTTGTCTATCTTGTTAGATGTCTCAAAAGGACTTTGGTACCTCCACAGTCATGATCTTCCCATCATCCATCGAGACTTGTCCCCTAATAACATCTTATTGACTGGTCAGTTGGTAGCAAAAATCAGTGATCTCGGAGTAGCCAAGGTGATACAAGCAGACAACAAGAAGACAAAGACTCGTGCTCCAGGAACAGTGGATTTTATGCCACCGGAAGCTTTATTGGATAGACCAGAGTATGGTCCTCCTCTTGATGTTTTTTCCTACGGTGGAGTTATCCTTCATGTGGTGAATCAAGAGTGGCCTGAACCACTACATTTTGTGACAGTTGATCCTAAAACTAAAATGCCAATTGGTCTGACTGAAGTAGAACGACGTCAAGAACATATAAGGAAGATGACAGACAGACCAGTAGATTTGCAGCGTTTGGTTGAAGAGTGTCTTGACAATGATCCCAACAAGCGTCCACCAATACCAGATGTATCAGAGAGGGTGAAAAGGATGAAAGAACTAGAGAGTGTCAATTGTCCAGATGTGAAAAAAGTTATGGATCCCATAACGTGGCAGTTAGATCAGACTATCGAGGTGATAAAAGAAACAACAATTGCACCAGCAGTAAAGGTAAGCACAGGTGATTCATTTAATGCCAAATGTTATTACCATTGTTGCATTGTGTAGATACCATCTAGACCACATGTAAAAATCTTCAGTAAACAAGTAAAAGTGACGTGGGAAGAAATTGCTCCACTACCAGTATGTCGCACTGCACATAAGGCAGTATTTCTACATGGATTAGTTTATGTTGGAGGTGGTTGTGAGGGAAGAAATGATAAAGGCATGAAGGACTGTCAGAGATTAGATGTGTACAACTTGACCACCAACCAGTGGAGCACTTCTCCTCTCCCTACACCATGTATAAGTTTTGCTATGACAGCATTAGACAATAAACTGATAATTGCTGGAGGAGAAAGTTTAAGCAAAGATAGGAAAATCATTAATGAAGTATATGTCCTTTGCAAGTGTGCGAGCAATGCATAGTGGAAAGATTACAGTAAAATGCCAACTGCCAGGGCTGAGGCAACTGCTGTTGGGTACCAGTCTAAACTAATTGTAGTTGGTGGAGTCACCTGGAGGGAACGTATATTGACTAGGCTAAGCACTGTTGAGTTACTGGACACCACTGGGGAGCGCTGGTATACATGTAGTAACCTTCCATCACCACATGCTCAACTCACTGGTGTTGTTGTAGATGATACCCTGTATCTTTTAGGAGGTCGAGGTCAAGATTCTCCTTCTTCACAAGTGTTTGCTGTTTCTCTTAGCTCCCTCTCAACTCATCAACTCACGTGGCAGTCGCTGATGTGTACTCCTTGTTGTGCCTCAGCAGGTGTTGCTCTGTACAACAAATACCTTTTGGCAGTTGGCGGTAGGAAACAATCTGATGATGCTAGCCAGGCTAATGCAATTCATGCACTCAACCCAACAACTGGTTCATGGGTACACATAGCTGATATTCCAGCAGGAAGAAGTCGAACTGCTGTGGTGGCTGTGGCTGACAATAGGATAATGTGTATAGGTGGAGCTACGAGGCCCACGATTGATCAAAATTTTTCTAACGTTGTATGGATTGGTGCATTTGAATAATGTACATGTACACAGTATGTACCTATCTTTTATGCACAGTATGTAATTCTCTTAAATGAATAGTAATAATAACGTGCATATCCATTGATAATTTAATCTTAAGGTGGTCTGGGTACAAGACTAAAATCAGCATACTGTACCATTTACACAGAGAGAATGTTGAATGAACTTATTCCCTGTTCTATATCAAACACAACGTTGTCTAGCCAACAATAATTATGTATCCATTTGATGTCTCTCTCCAAAGTGAACCAGTAAATCAAAATTTGGTGATCCCTGTAAGACACTCTTATTAATTGGCACCCACTGATTAAGCTGGCTAAGCATGCACAATTATGTCAGCTGAAGTATTAATTAATGCATGATCGTGATATTTAAAAAAATACTAATTGTTTGTGAAAAAGCACAAGAAAGATAGACATACTCTAATAAGTCGTGGCCGATGATAGTACAACAGTCAGTGACTCTAATAGAGCAATCATGAAGATATTTGATTGTTTCTTTTTATATTAATGCAGATACACCACAAACCAGCCAATTTGATACAGAAATAATACTACCATTCAATCAGTTGCTTACAAACTAAGGCTATCTATTCAATAGTCTGAAACATTGCAACATGGTGTAATAGATAAATTTAAAAGCATAATTACAGCTGATGATAGACTGGTGGATTTATACTGTATAATTTCTTATGATAGCTATACTTGCAGTCACAATTAAACAGCACAGTAAGAAAAAAACCCATGCACTTAGCTAAGAGTTTTCAAATTATTTCACTAGGGAAGGGCACGCAGTTATATTCTGATTCATGTTGTAGTTATTGTAAAGCATTGATGCATAGTCTCCTTTGGAATAATGGAATTTAATAAGGTGACAATGTACTTGTGTCATTATTTTATGTTAATAATGAACTTCATACACAACTACCTGTATATATGTAGCTATGTACCGTCAAATGCAACATACAAGTAGAAGAGATATATACAGTGGTCACATTTTGTTTTAAAGCTAGGAAATTTAAAGTGTGGAGCTTGATCAAGTAAGACCACAGCCCCTAGATGCTGCATGTATCCCTGTTAACTTTATATAGATGCTTTAAAAATTTCACTAGAATTGATGATGTTTTAGTTTAAACAGGAGGTATTTCAATCCATGCAAGTATCAAGTTGTGTATAGCTACAAATGAGAATTACCCACTATATATGTTTAGCTATAGTTATTTTCAGAATAGCCTGTCAAATTTTCTTCATACACACAGACACTGACGGCACACATGCAAGCACACAAATAAACACACACGCACACAGAGGCATGCACATGCATACACACACGCACACACTGACGCACACACCATGCTGTTTCTGTAAAGTTTATAACATCAATTAAATACCATACAGTCACTAATGTTTCTTCAGCAAAGAATACAATTTTTTGCCCGCATTTAATGTGACCGTTAGCTTTTGTACTTGTATTTTTTTTATATTTCGTTACTGTGCCTGCATTGGCTTTTGCCACATGTGGTCACATGTGACTAAGGTTTTGTATATTTTAATCATGAGCGGATCAATAGGATTTCCCAAGGGGATGCTACGCTCAGAGCATCTAGTGGGAGCCTGGCAACTGGTTGATACAAATATATAGTAGTACAGTGTGAGAAGCACACACAGCATGAGGAGCATACTTTATCTAGGGAGTCTAGGGGCATGTCCTCATTTCTGAGATTGAATTTGGCAATGATATTGACTGAACCTTATTGAAAAAACCATGCACTTCAAGTTAACTAAGTGAAATTAGAGGAGCTGCTAAACATCAATAGAATAGTCAGTAAGAACATCCATCATCAAAATTCTTATAAATAAGGCTGGCTATAGCTAGCTAAAAGACTAGCTCCTTTTAAGCATTTTTTTACTCCTTTGTGATCACCTCTTGTTGGTTCCCAGAAGAAATTAGTCTTCTCACTCTTTCCTACCAACACTGACAATCAGGCACTGAATAGTGATTATTTGTGACTGGATTTGTGAAAAGGGATCTTACACACACATCTAATATACCAACTTTGACAATTCATAACTTGAGATCAAAAAGAGCTTTTGCTTTGAAACGTGGTCTGTAATGCACACCAATATAGCTTAACAGATGGAGAAATTTTCAGATTATTATAGTTTCTTAAACACTGAGTTATGGTCAGGCGGTCTTCCAAACTCATAGCATTGAATGTGTGTGGAAGACCCCTTATTCGCAAATCCAGTCACATTTATGGGCTAACAATTTCAACTCCGAAAGAACCTGCATATTTCACATTCTATGTCCATGCATGCTATCAATGTTCCAAAGAACCCATTCCCACAAACTTTAATGACTGTTTTAGCTTCTTTTTTTTTTCACTCATGGATGTCAGCACTGACTAGTTGCTGGCATGCCTTCAGCATGCACACCAATTGTAATTTTGTATGTGTATGCTGTAAAGATATAATAAATAAATAAATGCCGTTTTCATGTAGCTAGCTAGCTATGCTTTACTAGAGCCTAATGTAGCTAGCTACTGTACCTTCTACTATCTTTCTTTCTAGCACATCATTAGTAAATTTGGAGGGGAGGTGGAGGTACTTCAGCTCCCTATGCAGGGGCAGATCCAGAGTTTGGAAAGGGGGGTGCACTTTGCCAAAAAGTTGAAGAGCAAAAAAAAAAAAAAGGTCACAGCAATAATGGTTGCCCTTCACCAAATGTTAATGTATTTATATAAAGATCCTTATTTATAGCTTCATAGTTAAGCTACACTGCCTCATGAACACTGTGACTGCTTTATTAGAGTGACTGCTCTATTAGAGTATCTCGATCTTGTATATATGCAATTTTTTTTTGAAAGGGATAAGGGGTTGCACGTGCCCCTGTACCCCCCTCCTCCCCCTGGATCCGCCACCGCCATGCACCCCCAAAAATCCACCCTTGTTTTTAGTTTTGAAAAAATTAAGACCCACAATCGAAATTATGCTATAGTATTATTAATTTAAAATGGACAGCGAAATTATACACTTGCGAAGCCTTTGCCTCACTGGATTGAGTCCGAATGGAAAGGATATTGGCGTCGGTGCATATGGGAAAGTGTTTGAAGTAAACTATTGTGGGAGAATTTACGCGGCTAAAGAAGTACACCCGATCTTGATTCAAGGAGTTAGGCAAGAAGAATTCGAGGCAACAAAAAGAGCGTTTCTTACAGAGTGTGTTCAAAGTAGTGCACTTAGCCATCCAAACATCGTACAGTTTTTGGGTGTGTACAATCCTGGTGGTCAATCACTATTACCAGCCCTAGTGATGGAGAGGATGCAAGAGAGTCTGACGTCACTGGTGGAGAAGTATCCTAATATTCCATCTTATGTAAAGTTTTCAGTCTTGTTGGATGTGTCAGAAGGACTTTGGTACCTCCACAGTCATGATCTTCCCATCGTCCATCGAGACTTGTCCCCTAACAACATCTTGTTGACTGGTCAGTTGATAGCAAAAATCAGTGATCTAGGAGTAGCTAAAGTAATACAAGCAGACAGCAAGAAGACAAAGACTCGTGCTCCAGGAACAGTCGATTTCATGCCACCTGAATCCTTACTGGATAGACCAGAGTATGGTCCTCCTCTTGATGTTTTTTCCTACGGTGGAGTTATCCTTCATGTGGTGAATCAAGAGTGGCCTAAACCACTACACTTTGTGACAGTTGATCCTAAAACTAAAATGCCAGTTGCTCTAACAGAGGTAGAACGACGTCAAGAGCACATAAGGAAGATGACAGGCATACAGTAGATTTACAGCATCTGGTTGAGGTGTGCCTTGACAATGATCCCAACAAGCGTCCTCCAATATCAGATGTATCAGAGAGGATGAGGAGGATGAAAGAAATAGAAAGTGCTAATTGTCCAGATATCAAAAAAGTTATGGATCCCATAATGTGGCAGTTAGATCAGGCCATGGAAATGCTAAAAGAAACCACAATTGTTCCAGTCACTAAGGTATTGTTAAGAGAATTGAATTAACATTAATTGTATTGCTAAATCATTTTACAGCTACCACCAGCAGCAAATAAAGGTAATGCTCATTTGGATATCTTCAGTAAAGACTTAAAGGTGACATGGGAAAAACTATCTCCTCTACCAGTATGTCGTTCTGCACATACTGCCGTGTTGTTAGGTGGAGTGATTTATGTTGGAGGTGGGTTTGAGGGAAGAAGTGATGAAGAAAGAGTAATTACTTACAGATTAGATGCGTACAACTTAATCACCAACCAGTGGAGCACCTCTCCTATCATTACACCATGTTCTGAGTTTGCTATGACTGTACTAGATGAGCATGTGATTATTGCTGGTGGCATAATGAAGAATTATGAGGTCATTGGCAAGGTATATTATTTGCATGCTGGGAAATGGGAAAATTATAGTGAGATGCCAACTGCCAGATATTATGCTACTGCTGTTGGGTATCAGTCAAGGTTGATAATAGTAGGTGGAATTACTTCAATTAAAGGCGAATGGATTACTCTAAGTACTGTTGAGTTACTGGACCCCCTCAATGGTCACTGGTACAAATGTAGTAACCTTCCATCACCACATGCTCAACTAACTAGTGTTGTTGTGGATGGTACCCTCTATTTGTTGGGAGGTCGAGGTCAAAATGGTTCTTCTTCACAAGTATTTGCTGCTTCTCTGCACACCCTCTCAACTCAACAGTTGAATTGGCAATCTCTTCCAGACACTCCATGGTGTGCTTCATCTTTTTGTGTTCTGTACAACAAATACTTGATGGCAGTTGGTGGTAGAAAACAATCCGATAATACCACCCAGACTAGTGAAATTCATGCATTCAACCCAACAACTGGTTTATGGGTACACGTAACTGATATTCCAACAGGAAGAAGTCGAGCTGCCGTAGTGGGTGTGGCTGAAAACAAGGTGATCTGTGCAGGAGGGGCTGTAAGATCTAGTGATAGGAAATTTTCTGATGTCTTATGGATTGGTACATTTGAATAAACAAAGTCTTTTGTTGTACCATGCATGCACAGTATTTTTGTAGCTGCTATATAGTGTACTCCTTGGGAATGATGTGCAACTGATGTGTATTGCAAGAAGTTGAATAGGTAGCCACACTGTAAACTTTTGGTAACACCTGTATCAGTAATCTCTGGAAGCAGGGAAACATTTACATAGTTTCAGTAATACTCCGGCACCATTAATATGGACTGTTCTATTAGGGTATTTGACTTCTATACAGAAAGAATACCGTATGCATACTCTAAGAAATAATATGATTTCGTACCATCTCAGAGAGTAGCTTATCTAGTTCTTCTTGTTCTTCCCCCTACATTCATACTTCTATTATGGTACATGAAACACAGCCTTTCTCAAAGTCTCGCATGCCACTGCTTTAGTTAACTAGTAGTGAATATTACTGCAGCTCAAATAACTGCAGCCACTCTTGCAACTAAAGCTGATGGATAAAGTGTGTACATACATCACTATTTTGTGTATATAGAGTAAGGTTGAGCAGCACTAGAAATTAGGGAAAAGCTTTGAGGATCCCTTAATTTCTGAAGTATTGGTGCAAACGTTTTGCACTACTCCATGTATTGCTTTATACGCTTTGAGCAATCATCATGAATACTAGCTCTCTACATTCCAGTGTAGTCATAGAATAATTCATGTGGGATTGTGGTATACACAATGAGATGCCTGTATACGTGTGTGCAACGTTTTGCCTTAACACTCAATGTGGGATTGTGATATGATGGATTAAAATGAAAAAAACACTAATTTTTCATTAATTATTTATTTTTATCCAAAACTATGATAATTTTATTTTTTGGATAGCCACAACATTCAGCTACAAGCTGGAGCAGAAAAGGATTTTATGGTGATTTTATGATGGGATAAGATTATTCATTGCCACCTAAAAGAAGAGGAATGCAAAATTAATATTGATTGATGTCTTGGATAAAGAGACGTAAAAATGTGGGATACTGATAATGTACATGTACAATAGCTATAAGATACTTACAACCTGCATATCATTTTTTAGTGCATAGCTATTGGCCTACAGTATTTAAATGGTATGAAATTCAAGGTTTCTCTTTAGTAGTTTCTCACTTTGCATTTAAGCAGTAAACAGCAGTAACATTGTGCAAACATTATTGTGGTTATTTCAAATAGCCATTGCACGGTACTTAGTATTGCGCATCCATTTATTCTACATTATTAACCTGTGATACAACCATTATAATTTAAAACAATTGACAGGAATGATAATATTCACACAATGAAGGTAAAATATGTGATATCTGTGCACCTGCCATTGGTACACTGTTCCACAAATACAACACTATTTTTAATATAACACTGGAAGGAGTTAACTGACTGTTAGTAGACAGTTTTGAAAGCTTTATATATTGTTGAATCAACTTGCAGATGGCTAGACCAAACAAACTCCCAAATGACCACATGACAGACAAGTATGGTGTACTGTCCAAGTGTACCCAGGTGTGATCAGCACAAATTTTTCAGCCAGTCAAACCCAAGCCAGGTCCACACATAGTAAATAAAGAAATGACAGCACAAAATGACATCATACAAAATATCCCAAATGACATCTCTCCAAGTAAACTATTAATATGTATGTCCATAAGCAGCAGACAATAACAACTAGCCTGAGCAGTACTTGGTGGATAAAGTGAATCAAGTGACAAGCTATCATGCAGTACACGTGATATCAACACTAGCATGATGAAAACTGCTGTTAATAGTTTGATGATGTTGGTTCTTGTTGGGCTGGGAGGAAATGTAGTTAGTAATGGTCCACCATACACAACCCATGATCATAACATGGCCGGAGGGAAACCCTGTAATGTAATGAGAAATATTAGTATGCGAAGCATCAAGGCTCCATACAATGATATGTTTTATACCAAAAAGTTTTTAGTGTACCTGGTCCTGTTTTGCAGTTGAGTATTGTCTGGTCACTTGGCCAGTCACTGTTAGTGTGTACCCACCAGTAGGGCCTCTCCCCTAATAGTAACCTATTAACATGTACCACATGTAAACTAGCTATGTTATTTTGCAATTAGAATTATACACAATTATGCATTGCTAAATGTTACTATCTATAGATGCCAGATGATCAAAGAGCACATTACAGTATAACCAAATAAAGCATGATATGAGTATATTTGTAGTGGACCCATTTGCATATGCACTGAGTATATTAGATAGGAGCAGTCACCACATTTCACATCGTACACAGTTTATGTATGTTCTATTAGAGTATTTACTGAATTATATACAATGGAGTACTTTAGCAACAATGGCTGTGTCAACTGTCAAGTAAATGGGACACCAATAGCAACCATGTGATGCAACTGTATGAAAATAAAATCACTGCTATTACCCTCGTCTATCATAACTTTCATAACTACGTACATGTACCAAACCAATAACATCATTAAATACAATAACACTACTTTAGACATTGCCTTATGTTATCAAGAGTTCATAATATTTGTACGGGGAACAAATATTATGAACTCTTGATGTTATGATTATAGGAGAACTTGAATTTATATCGTATAAACAATAATTATTGCAGTGTTGTCTACACAAACATTGATGAGATTTGTTACGTTTGTGTCTATACAAGCTCACAGAGCTAAAAACCTTTATAATGATTGTTACATTTGCTGACACAAAAATTTACATAGCAATGCAGGCCACATGATGGATGGAATGCATACCATCCTGTAGGTATCCATTACTTACAATTACACACATTATACTCCTACACTGTGTAATACAATTAAGTGTGTGCCGACGTACTATCACAAAATATGACAATTTGTTAAAATAAACTAAACTAATGGTTGAAGTTGAAACTGAATTTCCGAACAGATGCTATTCTAAAGTAATTCCAATAAGAGGACTTGTTTACAGTGGAACTTGTATGATATGGACACCTGGGACCATTTGTCCTACCTACTGAGTTTATTCCCCATTATAAATATCGTTAAGTTTCCAGAGACATTTACAGGCAAGTTTCTAGTTTAAACAAGTACGCACAGTCCATGAGTTTAGAACAGTTTCCACTGTAGTGATCACATGATGCACAAAAAACTGTTGAACTTCTATGACACATACACATTCGAGAAAAAATAAACAGTTAATAAAAAGTTCCCTCACAGAAACTGTTGAGCTATGTATCTAGTTCCCTCATAACACATGTAACAATATAGTCAACCAATGACAGTCAACACACTGTTACCATAGTAGCTGATCGCATATATAAATGATTCTGTGTATATACCGATTACATATAAGTGATTAGTGCTTGGTCTAATCACATTACAAAACATGCACTAGTTTGGATCATAGCAACCAGACTGTTGATTACATCAAGATAACAGTTTGTAGTCGGAATTCATGGGGTAAAACATTATAGCATGTAGTTAGATGTATATAATGTCAGTATATGCAGCATAAAAAACTGACAAATAGATTAGTAACACTATGCATCTAAAGAGATTATTACATAAACTAGTTACTCATTATTTAAATCACATGTGAAGTTTTTTTGGTGACTGTGTATTTTTACAATAGAGCATAAACTTGTGCTGGGTGTAAAGTTACCATTTTGCAACTTAACAACAATTTAATTAATAGCTTGAATCATGTAGGCTGGTAGTTAATAGCTACCTGTTTGTGGCTTAGTTTTGACACTATGAAATCCTTGCAGTTTGCCAATAATAAATGTTGTTTTGACTCATCTGGCCCAAACTACTGCAAGAGAACTTATGTCATTTTGCACACATAAAATTTTGTGTAGTTTAAGGAGAGACATACACACAAGGGAACTGTAACAAACGCTGCTCATATCTTACTAAACAGAGGAGGTGACACCCTGAAAGTTTATAATAACACCTAAATTTCTATTTTACAACCTTAGCTTATTAGGAAAGCTACTACTAGTAACATATTATACAAACTACAGAACATGATCAATAAATCCCTATAGTAACAAATGGTGCCGGGAGGATATGTGAAGGTAAAAGCATAGACCATCCCGCATCTAATGAATGCAATGACTCTTGAATATCAATTTCAACACTTCACAATCTGTGTATGTTAACTCACACATTTGGCTACCAATGTGCGTATGGGCTTATATCATTACATTAAGAGACAGAAATCCCAGTTACTAAAGTACTCCTTAGTTACTACCAGCAATGTGACTCCACTCAGTGCACTAAATGTGTATCCATGACATAGTCAGTGGACTTACGTATCCTTAGGTAAATTATGCATACTTCCATGCAGGTACCACTGAGCGCCAGTTAAATCACTCCTGTATGTAACAGATATGCTTGTGACTTACACACATTCTACAACTTAATTTATTATAATCATCACTATGCATGCAAGAAAATACAACAGCTTGATAATTGCATGCTCCAAGGTAAGGTTTGGCTAAACATTGGTACACATGTGGCTTTTGTTTTGAAGCAAAATTAATGTTTCTCAGACTTTACTGAGAAGAAGGAAATGATCACATCCATTTATATGTGTTGCAAGTTTCCTAAATTAATAATGTGTTTAAAAGTTTATTGACTGTATTGCTACTTTTTCTTTTTCCCAAGAATATCAGAAGGGAAACACAAAATAATCCATGCAAGAACTATGAAAACATGGACAAATTGATTTCAGCACAGTGGAGCATGTACAACACACTGAAACCAAACAACATCATGTACCATAAAATTAGTACGTCCATTCATAGTTGATCCTGCCTGCGTAGGTGCTGGTATAAAGGAGCACATCTATAAATACACTACACATCTATAAATACACTACACATCTATAAATACACTACACTGCTTACATATTAACAAGAACACTTATCAATGGCACCTGTCAATTTTATATTGAGAAACCAAGTGAATTAAGAATTAATGGCATACATAGTTACATAACTTTCATTGATCTAAGTTGACATCATTAAACCACACAGACTATTAAACGAACATTGTATAATGCTACAAGCTGTATAGATTGTCTATATCATAATACAATTCAACAAACCCTAACAGTAATGTCTTGCAGAATAAACAATTAATGATAACTTTGAATGCGTATTTAAAAATGAACACAAGATAACATACAGGTACACACATTATAGTGCCAATGCATATTTGACCATTGCATGGAGACCTTTATGGCCATTTTAACATTGAAACTTCATTATTTCAGTTAGTCTTAATCTCCCTGAGGCATCATTGCTTTACATCATTAAACATGGTTTCAAACTTAAGGTCTTGTTGAAAGAAACAGCTCACTTTTCAGTGGCAGATCTAGATGGGTTTCTGGGGTTTCGACAGAAACCTCTTTTAAATTTAGCTCAGTGGAAGTCTAAATACATAAACATTGTCGTTCTGACAATTTGTCATATCAAACAACTATATACCACTGTATTTCAGTAGCATGCATGCAGTTGCACTTAACTAACACCATTTACAACTATTAAACCCTCAGCAACACTTCACTTTTCATCTCCCACTGCATTAAAAACGATCGAGATACTCTAATAGAGCAGTCAAGTAACTACTCTAATAGAGCAATCAAAGCTGCAGCTTATAGTCACCGTCTTTGCCCTATAGTTAGCTATAGCATTTACAGTTTAAAGCATTAGATTTATTGTAATTGCCAACTAAAAGTAGCCTAAAATCCAATCTCAGAGTTTCTAAAATCTCAAAATTTTCTGGAGAAACGTCATCAGATGCCTTATTCAGCTATACCAACTTTCAGAAACCCCCTTTTAAAAACCCTAGATCCGCCACTGCTTTTTATTAGGAGTCAATAGGTAATTTCATTCTTAAGTTATGATCATTTGTATTATAGTCATGAAATTCTATTAAAGTTACCTGCTCATTGGTAATTTACACCCCAAGGGCGGATAAATGATTATTTTATAGAATTTTATGACTAATAAAAATATCATAACTTTGGAATGGAATAAGCTATTGACTTCAAACAAAAGTCAAGTTGTTTGTTAGATTACCATCTTTAATTTGGATGATGTTTTAGCAGTGCAAAATAATACCTCAGGGAGATAGACAAAAATGACAAATTTTCAGTATAAAAATGGCTGCAAAGGTCACCAAAGGTCACCAAAGGTCAAGTCTGTAATGGCACTATATCAAAAAATGAATCTCATGAGGAGTACACTGTAAATTGATATCATGCTTTTCTCATAAATGACAAAGTATTCGCACTGTGCCGCTCTACTGATATGCTAAAGGTACTTTATAAGCTTCACTAACTTCTTCACATCATAATGTAGTTCAGAGTATTATGATTATACAGGAAACACTGTACTGAGAAATTATCCCTGATGGTACACTTATTTAATGGCTTCTATTACATACAGGCTCCCACCATTAGGACAATCAGGATATATCCTATGATATCAAACTATAATACAGCCAGTGTAAATATTCAGGTGTAGTTCTTACATGGTTGAGAGCACATTCAATAAGATGTTGATTTGTAACAGGTACAAGTACAGATAACAACAGAAGCTATAGAGATACTATATTATCACCATTATGTGTGGATTACTTAAATTTCAATATAACTTGTATATGGTACATTTTAAGACCAAAATGTGCACAATTGTGAATAGTACTATATTGCAGTCTTTGTTACCAGTAAATAGCAGTGATTATATAGTGACAAGGCTTACATGTGCATTCAATTCATTATCAAGCTTTGCATACGGACTCAAATCGGAGATATTGAAGAATATAATCAGAGTTCTATAGTTGCAAATTCTTATGCCATCTAAATTACAAGTATAAAAAATAGCTATTTTAATTTACCATGTGCTAATATTATTATTTTGTCTCTCAACCACAAAACACAATAACAATTAATTCCATCATAAATACATAATGTTAAGTCCATGGTAATTTTTCTGATAAAGGCATGTAACATGTAAAGTATTGGTCTGGGAAAGTTCATCAGTTTGTATAAGTAAACCTCTTACAGCAAATGATACAATATCCTGCTGTCATTCTCATAATGATCGTGCATACATTCATTCATAACAAATAAAGGAAGAAACATTACATGCATACTATAGTCTCACAAAGAGGAAAGTTTAGTACCAAACAGCTATTCCAAGGGCTTATTATACAAGGGTATATACGTACAATAGAGCATCATGTGAAGAGCCATCAATTACAATCCAATACCTTATAACCCTAACCATGCACAGTTGTGATGTTTCCATACTGAAACATCCTTTAAATTAAATTACTACCAATTTATCCGCTAAAAACACATTAGAACTATCAATTAGTTACTATTACATGTTCTCATACATCATATCCTTGTAATGGATCAGTTCATGTTATACTGTACTTTTAAAACCTTTATTGGTATTATAGTGTGGACACCAACTGTTGTAGGACAATTATACAGTTCTGCAACACATTATCTGTTACTAGAGTGATATAGAAAGTTAGTGATGGAATGGAATGGCAACAATTTTTATTGATAGTACCTATATGACGGTGTGAACATAAAAGGCTTTCAAGCATACCATACTGAAATCTTTAATTTGAGTTCTTGTCGATTCATGTATCACCACAAAGAGTTTTTATTTATTTTTTTACATTCGTATATACCATAATTACCATTGCATAATATTATAGAATTAATACTTAATTTGCAACTTGTTAAATATTTACTAAAATGATTTAACCTGAATTTCTCTAGAAAGCATAAAGTAGACAATAGTTTGATACTTAAAATACAATACAAGAAACCTTAGTTCTTGGATGGTATTCACTTAGGATAAATATGTTTAGGGCTTATTGTACTGTAGAGTTGATACTATATCAAACATAGTCCATTCTAGTTTCTTATGATATAATACTATATCATTGTATATATGCTACTATATAGTGTAGCTATATTTTAGTTACTGTGTATGTAGTTTAATAAGAACTGAGCGGACTTCATCCTGCCATACAAAGGGTAAGTTTCTACAAACATATTAATATGTCTGTAAGGTGTTTTTAAGGAAAACATTCAACAGAGGAAACAGATGTGTGATATTGTCATATGACAGGTGTGTAAACAATACTGTCATCCTCACCACTATACATGACTGTGAACAATAAATCATGTATGGAATTAATTTGATGTTGGTAACCAAATAATCTACTGTCTGTGAAACAGCCATAATAGGCAGGTTCATGCAGCTTCCCGCAAAACAATTTTTTGACCAGTAATACCTTCACAGCACCTTAAGCACCTTGACAGTTATGTTAGGTTCGTATATGTATAAACAAACCAAAAAGAGTCTTTTGTATAAACCACAACATTTCCAAAATACTACAAGGAAATATTCATTTTGTGAACTAACTAGCTAATATTGATGCCTTCAGCAAGCACAACTTAATAATTACTAAGGCTATGGGCTAGGGGTGGGAAATATACCGATAATCTAGTTGTATTGCAATACGCTTTTTGAAATTGAGTAACTATTAATATTTAATATTTATTAATACCGCATACCGAGAATACCGGAAGTTACCGGCTTTCAAATTGTCCAATAGGTGCTAAGCAGACTGCTATTATGAAATATGGCAGAACTTGTTAGCAGGAATGGAGCAAAGAGCTTAGTGGGACTACTTTGGTTTGGAGAAACATGTTAATGGGAGAACAGTCGATGATGGGAACGCTATTAATCATCTCTGTCAAAAAGTGTGTTGGTTAACACCTCCAATTTGTTTTACCATTTAAAGTGTAAGCACTGCATATTCTACAAAGAGGATAATGGGTATTTAGTAACACCGTAATATTTATCATTAAAATACCGTGGTGTGATATTTATCAATACTGACTGCCCACCGCTACTACAGGCTTGATTTTTTCACTGTCAGACATTGGAATTTTGGCATGCCATGCAATGCAGACCTACCTTTGTCCTCCTTTGTGTCTCATTACCTTTTGCTGACAGCACAAAGTGTTATATCGTAGCAGTGCATTTATGGTTTCATGTTGCCTATCACATAAGAATGAAATGGTAATGTCCGTGTCATGCCTTCAACAGATTGGTTGTTTGTACAAACTGGTCACAAGTATTGTTCTTTGTGTGTGGGGCTGTGTAATGGGCAGGACAATTGACTCGAAAACAGCTACATTAGCTATTGACCAAACTTGTGATACTATAATTATACATTAGCTTGTGTTTATAATCCATTAGCTCTACTGCAAGATTCAGAAACCAACAGTTCGCCACTACTAGCCATATCATAATAATTATGATTCATGATTAAGTAAAACTGCTTCTAGATTTAATCTTAGGAAGGCTAATTCAAGAGGGTACATGCCCCTATAATATAGACCAACAACATGCACATCATAGTGAACTTCTCACCCCCTTGACATATTCCTGGATCAGTGCCTGTATTTAGTCAAAAGAAGTCATTTCAGAATAGTCTTTCAAAAGCACCAATGAAAATAGATCTTTTAATGGTTTGACTACAAATTGTAATCAAGCAATTGGTATGGAGGGATATTTGGCATAGCGGTAGTGTGCACAGGAAAGAGGTTTAATTTCAGCTCACGCACTGGCAGCACTGCCTTTCTAATTAATTTTATGTACTTTAGAAGAGTATTAATGGAATTGTTTTGGTCATGTTGTATTAGAGTGGTTGACTTTATTAGAGTATTGTGATATTTAATAGCCTTACTATCAAATACAATTTTGATCATGACTACCCTTCTCTTTCCATCCTTTGCTTATATTATGTGAACACAACAAGTTACATTACCTGAAAGCTTTAACACCTTATAGAAACTGTTCTATGTTAATCTTCATGATCATGCAAGTTTTGAAGTTACAATATAATTTTGGCCACATTTTTTAAATTAATTCTGAGAGGATGGAAGCTTAGTTCCTGTTTAATTGTGATCTTCCCTCTTTAAACTAATACTTTTATTATATTATACCAGGAGCTCCTGATGAGCTAGCTACTGATGATGAACTAGCTATTGATGAGCTATTGATGAGCTATTGATGAGCTCCTGATTATACTGGCTAGCTATAGACATGCAATTATGTTTATACAAAAATTACTGGTATATGAACATTTTAGCATATCAGCACCCCTCTAAGTATAACTACACATAATCATCTCTTGTACAGCCACACACACTCACAGCCAAAAACTTAAAGTGACAGATTTTGTAGGCGTACAGTATGTATACATCACTATTGTGTGTAGAATAGAACACATGATGCAATCATCAGGGACTGCTGATAAAATACATGTGTTCATTTCAGCTGATATGTGAAATGACCTAATGTCACCAAACAACTAGTTTGGCCTTCTCAACAGCTAATGCATGTATGGTCCGGTATAGAACTAAGTGTTCATTGAGTTCCTATATAATTATGCCCCAGTTTTTGAATGTTTCCCAAAGAAGCAATACTACAGTATATTATTTCTAAATACATGCACCGATAAGGTGAAAAATAACAGATTATTGGTCAAATAGGCTTCAATGAATGGCCATCAAGTTGCTGTTCCTATTTATTATTATACAGGAATAAATAAGGAAGTCTGTAAATCCTGATCCTAAGTTACAATAAATCTGTACTATACATAATGTCATTGTTCCAGTTGTCAAATAACTTTTTAAACTCATCAGTTGATCTAGCCTCTACAATGTTACTAGGAAGAGAGTTCCAGTTGTTCACTACACGATGTGAAAAATAATTCTGTATAACTTCTATTTTGAATCTGGTTTTCTATTTTCACAATTTCTACATGATAGCATACCTTTTAAAAGTCAACATGTACATTATGACTAGAATATAGCCTCCCACATACAGGGTACGGTACTCCTATTAACCAGTTATTGGAAACACACATTGTACACACAATAGACCTGAATGTTATGGATCAGTATTACATATACATTTCAGCCTTTCTGTATATATAAATAAATATTTGTAGGTTATTCATTCATTAAACTGTGACACTACCATTTTATAATAATAAATAAATATATTTGACAGCAGCTTTCATATCACATACAATGAATGTGACATTATAAGCTAGTCTGGGTACACAGTGGAACAAACATTGTCACCAAAAATGGTAACATTGCATACCTAATGAATGACATGGTATAAAACAAAATATGTGATATCTGTGCTCCTGCCATTGGTACACTGTTCCACAAATACAACACCACTATTGTTAATATAACACTGGAAGGAGTTAACTGACTGCTAGTAGACAGTTTAGACAGCTTAACATATTGTTGAATCAACTTGCAGATGGCTAGACCAAATAAACTCCCAGATGACCGCATGACAGACAAGTATGGTGTACTGTCCAAGTGTACCCAGGTGTGATCGGCACAATATTTTTCGGCAAGTGGGATAGAAAAACTTGGATCAAACCCAAGCCAAATCCACACATAGTAAATAAAGAATGATCCAAATCCAGCACAAAGTGACATCATAAACAATATCCCAAATGATGCCTCTCCAAGCCAAGTATTGAGATGTCCATAAGCAGCAGACAATAAAATGACAACAACCAGTCCCAGCAGTACTTGGTGGATAAAGTGACAAGCTATCAATACACGTGATATCAACACTAGCATTATGAAAACTGCTGTTAATGGTTTGATGATGTTAGATAATGGTCGGTTCTTGTTGAGTTGTGAGATGTAGTTAGCAATGGTCCACCATACACACCCCGTGATCATAACATGGCCGGAGGGAACCCCTGTAATGTAATGAGAAATTAGTATGTGAAGCATCAAGGCTCCATATAATGATATGCTTTGCAAAGAAAACATAACAATTAGTTTATATTTTACCTGGTCCTGTTTCACAGGTGATATAGACTTGATGTATTGTCTGGTCACTTGGCCAGTCACTGTTAGTGTGTACCCACCAGTAGGGCCTCTCCCCTAATAGTAACCTGTTAACATGTACACATGTAAACTAGCTATGTTATTTTGCACTTAGAATTATACACAAATTATACACAATTATGCATTGCTAAATGTTACTATATATAGATGCCAGATGATCAAAGAGCACATTATAGTATAACCAAATAAAGCATGATATGGAGTACACTCATTTGCATATACACTGAGTATATTAGATACAAGAAGTCACCACATTTCACATCATATACTCATACACAGTTTATGTATGTTCTAGTAGAGTATTTACTGGATTAGATTTTAAGATGAACTATAGTATTGACAATAGAGTAGTCTTGTTGATACAGACTGTATTTTTCTTTTATCATTTAGTCGCAACCAAATGACAAAATAAAAAATACAGACGACTAATGGATGAGTACTTTAGTAACAATGGCTGCATCAACTGTCAAGTAAATGGGACACCTATAGCAGCCACCAAATAAGCTGTGATGTACTCATATAAAAATCAAATGACTGTTATTACCCTCGTAAAGAACAACTTTCATAACTATGCAATAACTAATATTACACAATCAAATACAACACTACTTTAGACATTACCTTATGTTATGATTAAGGAGAACTAAAATGTGCATTGTATAAGCAATATTATTGCATTGTTCTATACACAAACTTTGTTACATTTGCATCTATACTGACTGCCACACACAAAATTTACATAGCAATGCAGCCATATGATGGATGGAATGCATACCATCCTGTAGGTATCCATTACTTACTATCACACACATTATACTCCTACACTGTGTAACACAATTAAGTGTGTGCACACTATCACAAAATATGACAATTTGTTAAAACAAACTAAACTAGTGGTTGAAGTTGAAACTGAATTTCACTACAAATTGACTGAACAGATGCTATTTTTAATGAAGAGGACTTGTTTACAGTGGAATCTATGATATGGACACCTGGGACCATTAGCCAAGAGTTTATTCCCCATTATAAACATCATTAAGTTTCCAGAAACATTTATAGACAAGTTTCTAGTTTAAACAAGCATGCACAGTCCATGAGTTTAGTCCACTGTAGTGATCACAAAATACAACCAACTATTGAATTACACATTTGAAAAAAAAGTAAAAAGTTCCCCCACAGAAACTGATGTATCATATACAACAGTTCCCTCATAACACATGTAACAATGCAGTCAACCAATGACAGTCAACACACTATTACCATAATAGGTGATCACATAAATGATTCTGTGTATATACCAATTACATGATAAGTGATTAGTGCTAATTGTGGTTGGTCTAATCACATTACAAAACATGCACTAGTTTGGATCATAACAACCAGACTGTTGATTACATCAAGATAACAGTTTGTAGTCGGAATTCATGGGGTAAAACATTATAGCATGTGTAGTAAGATTTGACTATATATGTATAATGTCAGCATGTATTATTCGGCATATGACATAGAAAAACTGACGCAATGCTATCTAAAGACATTGCAACACTTTTTCAAATAAACTAGACTAGTATTTAATATTAAAACCATATATTAAGTTTTTTGGTGATTGTGTAGTTTTACAGTAGAGCAGAATAAACTTGTGCTGGGTGTAAAGTTATCATTTTACAAACAAATTAGTCAATAAATTGTGTAGGCCACAGCTGTTAGTTCCACTATATAGGGTTATATAATAACTGTTTATGGCTTAGCTTAGTTTTGATTTAATTTTCAACTATGAAAACCTTCAGTTTGACAATAAATGTTGTCTGGCCCAAACTACTGCAGGAGAACATACGTTGCTGTGCAAATGCCAAATCTTGTGTAGTTTAAATACACACAAGGGAACTGTAACAAACGCTGCTCGTATCTTACTAAACAGAGGTGACACCCTGAAAGTTTATAACAACACCTATTGTATTCTAAATTTCTATCTTACAATCTTAGCTTATTAGGAAAGCTATTAGTAACATATAATACAAATTACAGAACATGATCAATAAATCTCTATAGTAACAAATGGTGGAGGATATGTGAAGGTTTTGAAAGCACAGACCATCCCACATCTAATGAATGCAATGATTGTTGAAGATTCTAACTGGATATTATATCAATTTCACAATCTGTATGGTAACCCACACATTTGGCTACCAATATGTACGCATGGGCTTATATCACTACATTAACAGACGAAACCCCAAAATTGTATTTACTAAACTACTCTTTAGTTACTACCAGCAATGTGACTCCACTCAGTGTACTATTTACCTAAACGCATATCCATGACACAGTACAGTCAGTGAACTAACATGTCCTTAGATAAGAAGTTAAATCACTTCTGTATGTAACAGGCTGAATATATGCTTGTGACTCACATGCATTCATATAATACTACAGCTTTATTATAATCTTCAATATGCATATAGGAAAATACAACAGCTTGATAATTGCATGCTCCAGGGTGAGGTTTGGCTTAACATTGGCACACATGTGACTTTTGCTTTGAAGCAAATGTTTCTTAGACTTGACTGAGAGGAAGGAAATGGTCAAATCCATTTATATATGTTGCAAGTTCCCTAAATTAATAATGTGTTAAAAAGTTTATTGACTGTATTGCTACTTTTCCCTTTTCCCAAGAATATCAGAAGGGAAACACAAAATAATTCTTGCAAGAACTATCAAAACATGGACAAATTGATTTCAGTACAGTGGAGCATGCACAACACATGCACTGAAACCAAACAACATCATGTACCAAAAAATTAGTAGTCCATCCAGAGTTGATTCTGCCAGTGTAGGTGCTGGTATAATACAAATACACTGCTTACATAGGGTCTACAAAGCAAAAAATCAACTTTTACAAATTGACCCCCCTACCAATGTGGGATGTTCATCTTAGCATACCATTGCTAGATCCACCATGAAACCAGATGCACGATTGTTGCCTTTCCAAAAATATCACTTTTTGTACCTCACGAGATGCAAAGTTTGTTTTTAAATTTTGTACTCCATACAAATGACCAGATGAAACTTGCTACTTAGCCAGATCTTATCTAGAGTTGTTGTAGTTAAAAAGTACACAAAGCAGTAAGCAAATGATTTGCTACATTTGCGGCACAGGACTTCTTTCTTCAAAATAAAACGCAAACTTTCAAATTTAAGCTGCCCTACCAGCCAAGACAAGGAAAGCCAAATATTCTTCACAGTATTGTGATAAGGTTGAGTGCATAGTCTATCTATGCTGTAAGTCTGGAAGGATCTGAGACTTCTCACCATCTGGGTGATGAGCGTCAATTTTTTTTTGCAACATTTGGGAATTATATCATGCCTTCTAGCTATTTCTAGCGCTTCTGCAGCCACAATACCCATCAATGACGGACTGGAACGATGGCAAAAGATGTTCCTGGTGCCAGTGGTTGTCAATTATTATTTCATCAATATCCTCCATGTGTCGTTCGAAGCTCTAGACCACTGGAGGCAGCTAAATCGTTCAATACTGACTTCACCTCTTATGCTCCACAGTGGCTTCAAATCTTTACATACTACAGCACCATCATATTGCAAAATATTCAAAAATAAACTGAGAAAAGTCGGAATCTTTCATTTTTGAATTGAGCTAGGTGGGGCTCCTGGCGAGTTGCTGGAATACTACATCATATGAAATCACAGAAGCAACGACTGCTACTACTGCCAAACATTTTGGTCCATCTTTTATCATTCTAAACAAAATTAGGTAATCAGTGTGGCATCAGAAGTGCTGGAAGGGACTTCAGCATCATTGATGTGAAATGAAGCACAAAAATTTTGACGCTTGTCACCCAGATGGTGAGAAGTCTCAGATCCTTTCCACACTAACAACATAGATATACTATGCAATCAACCTTATCACAATACTGTGAAGAATAGTTGGCTTTACTTGTCTTGGCTGGCAGGGCAGCTTGAATTTGAAAAATTGTGCTTCCTTTTGAAATAAAGCAGCCGGGAATCAAACAAATAATTTGCTTATTGCTGTGCATACTTTTTAACTACAACAACTCTAGATAAGATCTGGCTAAGTAGCAAATTTCATCTGGTCATTTGTATGGAGCACGAAATTTTAAAATAAATTTTATGCCTCGTGAGATATAAAATTTGATATTTCTCTGAAGACAACAATCATGCTTCCGGTTTCATGGTGGATCTAGCAATGGTATGCTATGATGAACATCCCACAATGGTAGGGGGATTGATTTGTAAAAGTTGATTGTTCGGTTTGCAGACCCTAGCTTACATATTAACAAGAACAATTATCAATGGCACCTGTTGTCAATTTTAGGATGTTTACATGAGAAATCAAGTGAACTAAGAATTAATGGCAGGTACATAACATACACTGATCTACAACTATTAAATGAACATTGTGTAATGCTACAAGCTGTGTAGATTGTCTATATCATAATACAATTTAACTATTCAACAACCCCCCACAGTAACATCTTGTAGAATAAACAATGATACCTTTGTGTATTTAAAATGAACACAAGATTACATACACACAATATATTTCCTCAAAGGCAATTACATTAGCTTTAAGAAATTAGTCTCCTTGTAGTTACATCATATTAACCCATGACACTGTATTTAGTAAGATCCAACTATATTATACACACTATACCATGAAACATCATTATATCCCATTTATAAATGTATAGTTTCAGAGTATTATGATCAATACAGGAAACAGTATATAAATTTATCCCTGATGGTACACTTGTTTAATGGCTTCTATTACATACAGGCTCCCACCATTAGGACAATCAGGATATATCCTATGGTATCAAACTATGATTCAGCCAGTGTAAATATTCAGGTGTAGTTCTTACATGGTTGAGAGCACATTCAATAAGATGTTGAATTTGTAACAGGTGCAGTAATATGTCACAGATAACAACAGAATCACTAGTAGAGCTATAGGGATATTTTAGACTACATCAGCATTATGTGTGCATTACTTAAATTTCAATATAACTTGTATATGGTACATTTTAAGACCAAAATGTATGCAATTGTGAACAGTACTATATTACAGTCTTTGTTACCAGTAAATAGCAGTGATTTTATAGTGGTTAATCTAGCACAACTAACAAGGCTTACACATGTGCATTCAATTCATTGTCAAGCTGTACATATAGACTCAACCGGATGTATTGAAGATATATCTGAGTTGAATTATTCTATAGTTGCAAATTCTTATGCCATCTAAAGTACCATTATCAATAGCTTTTTTGTCTCATGCTAATATCATTTGTCTCTCGACCACAAAAAACAATAACTATCTATTAAGTCCATGGTAATCTTTCTGATAAAGGCATGTAGCGTAAGTGACTGATTATCGAATGAGGTTTATACTTTACTTCATAAATATCCCCAGGAAAGCAGTATCAACCTTGAATTTTCACCGGGAGGTAGCGCCTTTCTCGTAGAATACCTCACGTAAGTTTGAGCCATAGTATCCAATTAATGTCTGTGTTGTGAGTGGATTTCTGCACTCCACATAATACGAATTATCAAACACCGGTACCTATTATCGAATGCCCGTTAATTTCCGTTGATCACTTATCGAACATTTTGCACCTTTTCTACTCTGGTGACCTTAGTGCAATCTATACACTCTTAATTATTATATCAACATGTTAACAGAAGTTCCATGATACTGTAACTGAAGTATAGTTTTGATACAAGCATGCACTTGAGAGTTACAACGGCGAATAGTTTAGTATTAAATGCGTACAGTAAAAAATCAGCACATTATGAGCAATAACACAGTCTTGTTTACAACAACCCCTTCTGCATATGTACAGTCTTTGTGGATACATCTTTCACTCGGGAAAATGATAAACAGTCGGCCAATTTTACCATCTTATAAATTAAATTACTACCACTTTATCCAGCTAAAAACACATTAGAACTATCAATTAGTTGCTATACATTACATGTTCTCATACATCATATCCTTGTAATGGACCATTTCCATTTATATCACATTATACTTACATAAATATACTTTTAGTGGACAACAACTGTTGTAGGACAAAAATATATAGTTCTGCAACACAGTATCTGTGTATATGGACTAGTTACTAGAGTGATATAGAAGTTAGTGATGCTATAAGACTTCAGTGGAATGGCAACAATTATTATTTGGATGGCACATATATGGTGTGAACATAAAAGGCTTTCAAGGATAGTGAAAAAATGGTGTTTATGTATAAATACTGAAATTTGTAATTTGAGTTCTTATCAACCCATGCACCACAAAGAGTTTTTAATTCCTAGAAAAGACTTAATTTGCAAGGGCAAACAAAAATATCTACTAAAATTGTTTAAACACAAATTTCTCTAGAGAGCATGAAGTAGACAGCACTGAAAATACAGTACAAGAAAATTTTCACAGCAATTAGGATGGCATTTACTTAGGACAAATATATGCAGGGCTTATAGTACTGCAGAGTTGATACTATATCAAACACAGTCCCTGTGCTTTACGTTATAGCATTAAACTTTACAGTGTAGTTATATCAGTTATTGTATAATGTAGTTTAATAGTATCCCAAGAACTGAGACTTCATCTTGCCATACAAATGGTAAGTTTTTACAAGCATATTAATATATCTGTAAGGTGTTTTTTTAGGAAAACATTCAATCACATGTAATTTAATTCAGCCAGTTCAAAGACCACAAAGTATACACATTTCTATAGATGCACTAAATTTAATATTAACAATTAGTCACTATAGTTGTGTGTGAGAAATAGATAATGTGAATGATATTGTCATATGACAGGTGTGTAAACAATACTGTCATCTTCACCACTATACATGACTGTGAACAATACATCATGTATGGAAATTAATTTGATGATGGTAACCAAATAATCTACTGTCTGTGAAACAGCCATCATATTTATAGTAGGGTTCATGCACCTTCCCACAAAAACAATGTACTGACCAGTAATACCTTCATAGCACGTTAGCAGTAATGGTTAGATTCATTATGTAGTTGAGATCAAAAGTGCTGTGCTATGGTATATAACTGATATTACCACGCTTTGTGGCTACACTTACCATATATGGTGCTTCACACATTCCGTGAAGTCCTTATCTAAATGGTAAACAAGTCTCTAATAGTAAGTGACAACAATTATTCACTTCAGCTATACTGGAACGATTTTCAATGAACTCTTGTCTCTTTCGTGGATAACTCAGTAATTGTGACTAGGTATCCCAAGTAGTATAACTGTTATATTCTACACTCCAGTAGATGAAACGATTATAGATAACAATTTATAGTGAAACAGTACCTCATGGGATCGAAATCAGTAGAAATTCTTGATGGATCAGATGTTTTAGACTCTTAGCGGTGCCATGCCCATGACTAAATATGTGCACTCTCATTAAAGTGCTGCGCTCTCTCATGAATCATGCGTATATTTTAGTCATATCCCTTGTAAGCGTGCTATAACTATAAATATAGTCAAACCAAAAAGTGTGTAAACTCTAACCAGCTAACATTTATCCCTTCTACAAACATAACTAAGGCTACAGGCTTGATTTTTTTAATTGTTAGAAATTTTTTCAGCCTGACGTGCTTTTTGGCATGCCACAGAATGTACAATACACGCATCATTAACTTACCTTTGTCCTCCTTTGTGTTCCATTACCTTTTGCTGACAGCATAAGGTGTTGACTCGTAGGAGTGCATATATGGCTTTACATCACCTATCATGTAAGGTAACTGTCTATATAATGTTCGTGTCATGCCTTCAACAGTTGAAGCAGATTGGTTGTAGGCTGGTTTTTAAGTATTGTTCTGGCTGTGTAATGGGCAGGACAGTTGAAAACTATGTGAAATGGCTACATTAGTTAGTTATTAGAGCACATGTTGTGTTGTTACTTATAACCTCATATGTCTGGTGTGACTCTTCTTTTGGTGCAGCGTTCTAAAGTTTTAGCAATGTTGGGTTTGTTGCAAACTATATGGGAATCAAATTCACATTTAAGGTGATGATCTCCTTGTGTAAGCACTTTTATTGTAATGATTTCCTACTAGCTTGTACAATTCAGAGCCCCTCTAAGACGGACACCATTGGAGGATTTATTTTCGCCCTTTGTAAAGAGATGTAAAAATATTGTTGATATTTGTCTTTTATAAAGAGGTTGGCCAGAATTCAGGGGTGTCCTTTAAGAGGAATTCCACTGTATAGTCTTACGTGGTTAGACTGCTATTTTCTCTGCACAACACTTATCGTCTGGAAATTATAAGCGCCTGCTCCGAAAAAGGTCTGAAATGGTTAGGATAGGCAACTCACTTCTAACACCTCCAACCACCATGGATGGTGTTAATGAATCCCAACAAGCCTTCACCCACAAACATTCAATATTTGAGTTCTAAATCACTAGTGTTGTGTGCCAGCACTCAAAATGAGGCATGGATGTGGTGACAAAAGCAACTGACACTATGCCTAACTGGTAAATATATATCTTATTTTAAACTATACTGTTTTCTTCTTCGGCGCAGTCAATTTTCTTATGGTACTTGACAGTGAAAACAGGCTATACGGCGTCACGGCAAAAATCTTTTTGTTAAAAATACTTAGAACTCAAATATTGAATGATTGTATAGGCCGAGTTGCGGGCGAAAGCCACACAGCATGGTATATAAGGAACTAGAACACCCAACCACCATGGAGGGTGTAAATGAATTCCAACAGGGAGGATTAAACATGCTGTGTTGTGGTATAATAAATATACCACAATTTGTGGCTATAACATTCTGCAAAATCTTCCCCTAAATGGTTACTAAACAACATCCTAGTTGTAAATGTCTAAACCAGTTCAATAATATCTACTTGAGCTGGTTAGTGGCTAGTGCCTTGTCAATATAATGTTGTCTCCTTCATGGACACTTCAGTAAGCAAGAGGAAACATTAATATTTGTTTTTGGTATTGCAGTGGTATAATTCCAATGTCTCACACATATGCACTGTGTTAGCATTTTGTAGAAAACACATTCATTTTAGTCTTTTTACAGCATTCTTCAGTTCTTCAGTGATTTACCACTTGATTTCTATAGCATCCAAGATAGCCCATATCGTGAGTTTCAGTTGTAAAATACAATACTGAGACATTGCTCCATGGTAGCCTTATTCTGATTGCTGAGAATGTAAATGTTATCAGTGCTGCCCTTGAATAGTACCAGTTCTTGAATTGTCAACAGAATATTTACAAAAGGTACAAAAGACATTATTATCCGTGTCATCTGATCAAGATGAAATAGTTCTTCTTTGAAGAGATATATGTGACCGGCTGAGCAAAAACCGGCTTTTTTTCACACATTCCTTGATTTCCATTTTATAGCATCTTTGTAATCCATAGTAACAAGAGTGGACAGCCAAAGTTTCAACTTTTTATGATGAATGGTCTTGAAGTTATAGCGCTTGACAGTTGGAAATTGATTTGTACCACAATAATATGGGAAATAAATTAATCGATCTTAACTCACGATTGAAACAAACTATGAAGATGGAACTTGTGCATCATGAACTAGCAAATCAATCAATGAAGGTATAGTGCTTTCCCTGTACTACTTCGCGTTGACAAAGAAGAAGGCCATTCCACTAAGAAATGATGATGGTGAACATTGTTTTTACTGCATTGTAAATAAACGCCCATAACTCACGTATTCTTTGATGTGCAAACACAAAACAAAGATTTCCATACTCTCCATAAACAGGCGAATCCTGTATAGGTTTTATTGATTTGACCATGCAATTATAGCATGCATAAAATTTTCATGTAGCACGTGTATTCTTACCCAGTGTATTTCAATACAGTTTTATTTTGTAAAAAACGGCCGGTTTTTGCTATGTTAGAAATAAAATTAATGAAACAAGGGAGGTCGCCTATAGTACACTTGCAGATACACTAGTGGACATTTAAGCTTCAGACTAGCCATGTCCACTAGTATATCTGCAGCCTCATTACTTTTTATTGCAACGATCCCTAATCAAATTCTAATTTTTTTGTTATAGCTACTTGTAATAATGACTGATGAACCCACTTATACTGCATCAAAGGAAAAAGTGATACCAGACATCATAAAAGTAGTTTTTTGCCTGCAATTACTGAAAAGTGAAGTGGCCAGTATACTTTCTCAATTTCAGCTATGTTCCACTTGTTACACAGTGTTACAAACGAAGAACAGTGTGTGAAACACATCTCAGTCATTTCGGAAAAATAATTTTTCATTATAAACATGATAATCAATACAAGGAGGCCATTATGTGCTACTGGGAATTGATACCTTGTGCTGTCTGCCAAAAGAATTGTATGTACGTTAAAAGGTCACACTGAAGATAGTTTTAGGCTTGGTTATACCTAACCAATAGCTGTGAAGTTATTGTGAGGCTGGTTCCAGGACTTAAGAAAGTGCAAACCTCTATGATCTGTCATAATATATATAACCACTGTACTGTATGATGTGGACACAGTATATACACATGTATCCCAAACACTCACTGGCTGTGGCTCACTGTGACCATACAAGTGAAGATTTGAGAGAAAAATTACTATCTTCATTTATTTGATCAAGTATGTATATAGCTCCCTGCATCATTACAGTAGGACAAAACCTTTTCCCTTGTATGCATTGTACATTCCACCCAGCATGTACACAAGCTAGTAAACAAAAATAAAGCACACACACACACACACACACACACACACACACACACACACACACACACACACACACACACACACACACACACACACACACACACACACACACACACAAGCTAGTGCATTCCACAGTATTGCATTATGCAGATATACCTGAAATATATGCATAGACCCATTGATGGAAGGTGTGCTGTATATTAACACAAGTACAGGGAAAAATTAGGAATTTTAAATTCGATTAGGGATGGATTAGGGATCAAAGAAAAAAAAAAGTGAAACAAGAGAATAACTAAAAGGTGATAAAACAAGGAAGGTTGCCTATACCTGCAGATACGACATTTAATCTCTAATTCAGTCATGGTTATAGGGAATAAATATCTACTACTATATCTGCAGGTATAGGAAACCTTTCTTGTTTTAACACTTTTTAGTGATTCCTTTGTTTCACTTTTTTTCTTTGATCCCTAAAATTCCTAATTTTTTCTTCTGCTTGTTTGTTTACTTTTTTCTATAACATAATTATGACAAATGAATCATAAGTAATTTTGCGTCAGAATGTGTGTCCCAACAATCAATTACGTAACGGAAAGGAAGGTGGCCATTACACTTTGTTTTCAGCTATGCTTTGCCCGTCACACAGCGTTACAAATGAAGAAAAGTACGAGAAGTGTCTCTGCAATCAATCCAGTTGCTACGGAAAATATGGGCGATTAGCCAACACAGCCACAGGGAAGCCGCATCACATAAACACCTGAGTTGCATTGTCAGTGAAAAGAACTGGAACACAAAGAAGGAGAAAGGCAAAAGCATGATGTGTGTATTGTACGTACTACGGTTGGTGAAAAGGCACATCTTGGGACGAAGTGACATCGGACAGTGAAGAAATCAAGCCTGTAGCCTTACCAAGTGTCGAGCTATGCTTGGCTGGAGGCATCAGTCAGTTAGTTAGTCAGTCAGCATAATGTTCTGTTAAATAGAAAAATTTTAAAATTCCATAAAAACTTTTTGGAAGGGTTTGATGTTGGTCTGAAGATATTTGGTCTTGGCTTTGCCTAACCAACTGCCAAGTTGTCATGAACGGAAATTGAGGCTGGTTTTAGGGTGATATTTTTTGGCTGGATCATGGAGGTTTGGGTTTTTCTGGCCAAAAATATCACCCAAAAACCAGCTTCACAATACCATCCTAAATGTCCCATTCTTTTTGCTGACAGTCCAAGGTGTCGATTCACGGTAGTGCAATGCGTGGCTTCCCATTTGTAAACGGAAATAGTCTGTATTTTCTGTGGTGACTGGATTAATTGCAGAGGTGTCTTCATTTGTAATGCTGTGTGAGGGCCAAAAATAGGTGAAAGCGAAGCATAAATGTAATTTATTGCATCACAATAAATTGAAGTTAACATGCTCTTCATTTGTAGACTGTGTAATGGGCTGAACATAGCTGAAAGCGAAGCGTAATTGCCACTTCACTTTTGAGTCAATGTTTGATAACTGGGGTGTGTGTTCAGATGAAACAAGGGAGGTTGCCCAGCACCTGCAGCTCATTTAATCCCTCAGTAGGGATTAAATGTCCACTAGTATATCTGCAGGTGTAGGTGACCTCCCTTGTTTCCCTACTTTTTTCTATGATTCCTAATCAAACTTAATTTTTCCTTATACTTGTAGAACTAAAATTAATGAACAGGCAGCTGCAGTAATACTAACAGGCAGCTGCAGTAATACTAACAGGCAGCTGCAGTAGTACTAACAGGCAGCTGCAGTAGTACTAACAGGCAGCTGCAGTAATACTAACAGGCAGCTGCAGTAATACTAATTCATATTTAATTTTTACTGTCAGAAGTATAGCCATGACTGAGGTAGAGGATAAATGCTCACTAGTTAGCTGCAGGTCTTGGGCAACCTCCCTTATTTTATATGATCCCTATTCTCCATAACTATTCCTTGTACATGTTTGCTTACTTTTTTTGCAACACAACTATGACTGGTGAATGGTGACAGACATATCATAAAACAAATCAGTTTTGATTCTAAACATTTGCCCCCGACAAGTGACTTGCATAGATGTAGAAGTAGTTAAATACGGATGGTGCAGAGGATTCTTTTTTTACAGGGTGCTTTTTTAAGTGTTGTAGAGAGTTACCTTCAACCTACATGTGCAAGACAATTCAAAATTCATGGAGTAGTCTTGGAATCCATCATCTTCAATAGATTCGTCACTGTGCCCATCCAAGAACACCATATATTCTGTAAATTCTGTGTCTCTTAGTCCACTCATTGTTCTATGTTGTCCAGGTTGGCTCACATACCATTCTATAACTAGGACTAAAGCCATGTAAAACCAGTATTTTTTTTTTTTACTTTGAACTTCCCACACAAGGTTTCATAGCAGTGATCATGCTAAAATATTACTCATAAACAGTGTTGGGAGTAACGGGTTACAAGTAACACGTTACGTAATATTATTACTTTTGTGGTAACAAAGTAATATAACGAAATACACTATGAAAACAGGTAATATAATGCAAGATACTTTACTTACAAACGTAACGCGTTACCAATATAATTACTGTAACGAGTCTAATGTGACGTAATATTATTACTAAAAGTAACGAAGTTACTAATCTCGTTAGTAATCCTCTGAGTAACGCCTAACCACAATGGAGTAATGAGGACTATTGAATGAAGCTTATTCACTAGCTTCTTACTTATAACCAAGATTTGTACATTGTCCAACAACGCAATCATGTCACGTGATAAGGTGGTAGTTTCACACGTGACAGCTTAAGGTTGTGGACACAAAGTAATATAATATGTAATATTATTATAGTTACTTTATTTTATGGGTAATATGTAACTGTAATTAAATAGGTCTGTTGCAAGTAATATGTAATATGTAACTAGTTACTTTTACAAAGTAACTTGCCCAACACTGCTCATAAACTATCCTTTATGACAGCTTTGCGGCAGTATTTAGATATAATCAAGTCCATACATGCTTCCAAACACTTTCAACAAGTTACTATGGAATTTGAATTATATATATTTTCTAATAACTGACTAACTAACTGATGCCTGAGCCAAGCATGTACCTAAAGGCTATGGATTTGATTTTTTTCACTGTTCGACATCTTTTAGGCTTGAGACGTGCCTTTTCTTCTGCTATAGCGGCTAAAATGGATGCACAATGGATTAACCTTTGTCCTCTTTTCTGTCTCATTTCTTTCTCCACTACTGTGTAGGTGTTGATTTGTGGGTAATGCGAAATGGCTCCCTTGTACTGATTATCATGTAATTCTTATAGCAAGAGTTCATAATATAGTAGTGGGGGCTATTATGCACTCTTGCTTATAGTGTTTGCATGGATTGATTCCAGAGGTGGCTTTTGTGCTGTGTGATAGACAGAATAAGCTGAAAAAACAAAATGGAATGGCCACTTTGATTCACTTTCAATAATTAACAAAATGCAAGATATTAAACTTCTACATACCTACCTACCATAAACAGTAGATTATCCACACAAATGCAGTAATTTTATTATGTCAATATGTCTGAATCAGCAGATCATATAGACAGCATTCTTGATGTACTAATTATCACTCACTCTATCAATATAGTGTCAAAACCATCAACAATAATATTGTACACCACAAAATAACACACTTATTACACAGGCATGCATAAACCAGACTATTTTAACCACAGTTAATGGCACAAAGGGTTTAGTGTATGTGTGTTATTGTGTAATGAAAGTCAATTCTGATGGGACTGCTATCATAATATTTATCTGATTGCTTTATAAAATATATGACAAAAAGAATCACATATCATTACTTGTTGCACAAACATGAATACTTCTGATAATGAAACTCCTTGATAATATAAGATTGTTTATAAAGAATCCATGATCTGTATGTCTGTATGTCTGTATGTCTCCACAACAGTACTACTTTCCTTGCACTCATACCATCTCCAATTTCTATTTAAATTGGTTCATGTTTTAGTAGATGATTTTTTCACCATGGCAGGCAGGCTTGTCCTATACACAACTGTAATGTTCTTAAAGGCTGTTATAAACCCCAATACTTTAGCTGTGTAGGCATTTTATTGTAGCTGTGCAGTGAATTCACTGTATAGCTACTGTAGCTGCCTAATCAACTAATCATAGGCTATTCTGTAAGGGGGCCATGCTGCATGGGCTCCCTGTAAAATTTAAAAAATCTTGCATGCAAGTCAGTGTTAGGTTTACATCAATTTTGGCACATTTTCAAGCCTTTAAACTGCAAAAATCCTGCAGTTTCTGGGGATTGCACCCCAAAACCACCAGGGCCGGAGGAAGGAAAATTGAGTTATTGTAGATGTTGAAATTGCTACTGATATGCAAGGTGTTTCCTGAGAGAGGAGTTGCTTTCGCACACTCTGCAAAGTGCAAAGCACAAGTATTCTAGAGGGGTCTGGGGGCATTCCCCTCCCCCCCCCCCCCCGAGAAAGTTTTGAAAATTAGATACTCTAATATGCAATTTTAGTGATATTTCACTGCTAGCTAGCTATATCACCTAGCCTATACCTTGTCGTTCTTTAGCAGATTTCGATACTATAACAGGTAGACCTGAAATATGGAAGAGTATAGTCTGTGATGAAGTGCACGTAAATATACTGGTAGATAATCACTATTTGAAAATGGCACGATGTAGGGTGAAAGAGTTTGCTCAGTATCTCTTGACTGGACTAGTGGGTAGTTTAAGAGGAGTAATGTTTACTCAAAATGGTCGCCATGTAATGTATGGGTGTACAACTTCCTGCCACGGAATGAGGCACCTAGGTTGTCAATGTCAGCCCTTTGCACAGTAAAAAGAAGCCAAGAATGACAAGCCAAGAAATACTGATGATTACTTTATGAAGATTGAATTGTGATTCAACTGTGCTGGTTTAGAATCAAAGAAAGCACCTGCGTACACATGATAATTCCCACAATGCAACTGTCAGCACACATGATACATATAACCCACAATCATTACTTACTGTACAGAGCTATGCTGTGCTGTAAAGTAATTGTAAGTATTGTACATGCAGTTTTAGTTAGGCTGAGAAACTATACACAGGTGACTACTTGTGCCATGCATTGTCAACAACATCTGTAAAAAGTACATGTAGATATGACCGTTCATAGATAGCACATGATTGCAAGTAATATGTACTTCAAGTTAGTCCAGCTCCAGATCTGACCAGACTGTCTCCTCCGGCCCTGTTTATCTGCATGTATTTGTTATAAAGAGTCCAAAATACTATGCTGCCAGGGAATGTTAATGTCAAGGTTATTTTTAAGCAGCATTTATATCAAACATTAGAAATATTTCGTCTCCTGATACATGAATGAAGCTATTTAGTACCAAAAATGAATAAAACATTTCGAAGACAAATACAGGAAATTCTATAAGATAGACTACAAGAAGTTGACATTCACAGACACATGACTCACCACATGTAATGTAGTAAGAGACATGTAGAGGAGGCACAAGATCACAATTAATTGGATTTTCTCAGTAACTTGGAAATACGAGAAATGTATAGGATTCATAGGTCACCACAAGCTAAGCACAACTATTACTATAAGCAACACAATGGTCACAAAGCTAATGGATCTACTTGAATAGTTGAACTTAGCTGAACCCCAGACATAATATCATTGCTGTTGAGTTAGACATACAAACAGACACCACACATATCCTTAGTATCAATAACAACGTCTGTTCAAAATGATATCTGATGACTAAATGACAGTCCCTTTGACTAGCCTGCTCCCACTAAAGTTGAACTCACATGTACACTTAACAACCCATCACATACTAATAAAGCTTCTTCAAGAGGACATATGCATATCTACACTGTAGCAAATGCCATTCATCTTGTATGCGCATACATGGATAATATCCAGAGACTACAGTGGTCCATGCTGAAGTGTTCCTATGAGAGAACTGAGTATCAAAATATCCTGTAGTTACAAAGATTTGCTTTGCAAGTCTTAATATACCAAGGGATGAATGAAGACACATGATAGCACCGTCATGTCCACAAAAGTTAGTACATTGTTCAGAATGTTCACCTTGTGGGATTTCAGCTATCTAACTATTGGATAATGTATTATGTGATGAGCAAATACAACCATCCTGGCCAGAATTTACAGTGTGACACAATGCTTTATCTACGTGTGTTTCATGTGAGTACAGTACCAGTGCTATAGTACTCCATGTATGTTAAGAAGCTCATTTTGACACCTTGACCCTCCCACACAAAATGCTTTATTCTTCTATACACAGAGTTTATTGTAATGAATTGTAACTAATTTGTTGCCATTTTGGACTTTGAACCACACAAAAATTAATTAAGTAGAGTTACCTTGCTTATAGCTAGATGACTGTTTGTGCCATGTCGAGATTATTCCACTACCATAAATAGGTAATCGGAATAGTTAAATTTAATCTCTGACCATCCAATGTCTATAGTTGCTAAGTAATGGTATATGGCTATGTCATATATTGAAAAACTGTCTGGAGTACATTTAATATTTTCATGATGTCAATTGTAAAATACACATGATGCAACTTGATGTAATTTTTAATGGATTACATAAAACCTAGTTTAATAAAAAAAAAATATATATATATATATATAGGGCTTTGAATTGCAAAGCTCATCACTTACCCAGTATACAAACTTTCCACACACACTAAAAAATTAACAATTTGCTAAGGACTACACTATCTACTAGTTTTTTTTTGTGTGTGTGTGTGTTTTTTTTTGTAAATACGAGTACTTCATGAATAAAATATATATTTACTGAATTTAACTAAAAGTTTGCAGATGATGAATTGAACTAAACAAGTCATTAATCATTACTTGAGAAGCAAACCACTTGCATTTTATGAAAATAAAATTCTCCAAAATCACTTGTCAACTCTATACAGTAGGTTCTGAAAGCAATTTGTCTTCACATTTCTAAAAGCATTAAAATGGCATAATATAATGACAGAGATCTTGCATATGTCGCTCTGGGTTAATTTCTTATTTCTTTTGCTATGGTCAAGCGGGTCTCACCCATAATTTTTTAATTGTATAAGGTCCCTGGTCATGTGATCAATACATGTACCCAGGTCTCCTTGGTAGGATCATGAGGGATCACGCTTGATGATGATGGCAATGCAAAGTGCAAGCACTCACAAGGTTCAGAGCGAGTCATTGCTGGCAAATTGATTTGAAAGGATGCAAAAGCTGTAGTCTATGTTTCGGAGGGTGATGGTTATATAAGTGTCTCCTTATAGAGACTTGAGATCTCAAATTGATAGGTTCTAGTCAAAAGAAAAAGAGCTGGAGGATGAGACTAGTCACTTTGAGTCATGCACAGTCACTTAAATGGTAAGAAAAGCATGTAGTTTAATGCCCATGTGATTGTCGATGCATATGTACAAAAAACTAAGCACATTTCAAAAGGTTAACTGTGCCAACGGTTAGCAGTGCTTGTTTATCTTTTGCTCTTCTTGGACCAGATAATTGTTGTTATGAGGCAGGGCCGGGTCATCCAGGTATCTTGTGGCACATTTTGTCGGGATACTTTATAGAATATCAGGTATGTGCGGACCCAGATCAGCCACATTGATGTGCATACTAGAGATG
The DNA here is from genome assembly GCF_963678975.1 of Dysidea avara. NCBI lineage: Eukaryota > Metazoa > Porifera > Demospongiae > Dictyoceratida > Dysideidae > Dysidea > Dysidea avara. Next base: position 19,341,157 of record NC_089281.1, read on the forward strand.
CAACAATATATCGATATATCGCGTATCAAGTCAAACAGTATCGATACATTGTGATATATCGACATATCGTGGCTTGTTAACATGGCTGACAATCAAATTATTGTACATTGTGGTTAAACTAAATAGTATGTAATGTTTCTCAAAGAATAGTTAGTTTACTTATTTCTCTTAAAAAACAAACAAAAAAAAAACAATATTAAAAAATAACATAGACCATTGCTTAGACTCCACTTTGTACCGTGCAATATATCGCTGTATTGTGATACACCAGAGGCAATACTGTATATTGATACGTCTACACACTGTATCATTGCAACTCTAGTGCATACTCAAGAAATTTATGTGGCCAAGCCACACTTAATTATCAGGAATGTGTGTTGCTGTCTGGAGCCACACCTACCCATGAGAGTTGCTGTCTGTTATGTGGAGCCACACCCACTTAACAATTTAATAATTTGGCAGCTATCCATGTTTACTATTTCCTTATACAGATGATCTTTTCTACCCTACGTAGGGCTAAATGCTGTGGTATACTTACTTACGTAGTTTCACGCTTGGGTGTCTTGTGCACAGCATTGTTCCTGTAACTATACTGTGAGTTATAATGGAGGAGAGGTACAATTCTATACTAAATGTCTCTGTTTTAGCTATATTGGGTTACATCTGTATCAGATCTAGATTACCAATTGGGCCAGTGGGTCAGCAGTGCTCGTACTTACCCACTGTCAATCCTGGGGTTAACTGCTATCCAACATTGTTCCCAAAATGTAACTCTGATATGCATCAGGAGTGCATTGAATCCTATGGACAAGAGAGCATGCAACTCCATACACTAGGAACATTTGGGCAAAATTCAAACATTGCGTCTTGTGTGCTAGTGACGGTTCCATCATTCTGACACATGACTGCAACAAAGTGTGAGACCATACATGATTGTCTCAGCAAAAACCGATTTTTTTTTCTCAGCATTATCTAAGAAATGGATCACCAAACTTTCAGCCTTTTGTGGTACGTAGTTTTGGAATTATAACGCTAGGCAGTAGGAGGAACAAGAAAATCAATTTGTACAGCGACTATACTGAAAATAAACTACAGGCGCTTACATTCACAGCCAAAACTTCTATTTGAATTAGTCTACAACATTGGAATTTGGCTTAAAATGGTCACCATGGATTAGGAAATCAACCAAGGTTATAGTGTTAGCCCTGTAGTCACTTACGCATATGGGTATGATGGTGGTTTAGTTGAAGACGATCTAATTTACATTTACTGCATCATAAACAAACGTATGTCCATTGGGGTGACACCAATGAAATAAATTTTTTTGAACTCTTCATAAGCAGGCGAATAAGATGGTATATAGTTTTAATCAATTTGAGTCTTTCTTCTCTGAGTAATGGACCAATAAAAACTTGCATATTTTTTGTAACATGCGTAATTTTACAAATTTTATTTTTCTCAAAATGCATGCTTGTGTGAACAAGTCGGGTTTTTGCTGAGACGGTCATATATGGGTATACACCCATCAATTGTAATTATCATGACATAATTAACAAAGCTTCGAAGCTTAGCTTTCTTGCAAGAAGCTTCGGATATAAAATGCCCCTAGCCTATTATCTAAGTCTGATAGAGACCATGCCCTCTGATTTTCATGTTATTTGCGAGCATTTTAAAATCCATGAAGATCCTCATGTTAGCCCTACAATAAAGATGCAAACTAATGCACATTTCCAGACAAAATCCATACTGACTTTTAGAAAGACACAAACAACTGTTCAAGTATGTAGCTATAATATCCTACATGCATAGATGTTCTATCAAGTCAGCAGGAAATTTAAAATGTTACTGTTAATTTGTAATTCGTAAAATACCTACTCAGTCGATTAACAATAAAGTCTATAGTAGCCTATTTTTGTATTGCCAACAGCCTCCCTAGATGGTAGATCATGATGCAATACAACCTTAACTTTTGTACTAATTTGCTGAAACGACAAGGTCAGGTCTGAGCTGCTACAACTCATTCACTCCCTTTCACCATCTATAGTGATTATACTACTTCTGCAGGGTACAAATGGTCAACTTGGGGACAGTTAGCTGTTTGTATAGAGTTCTTTCAAAAAAAAATCCAAGAACGTGTGTATTCATAGATTACCGTTGCGTCATGTGATAATTTATGAATTATGGACTATGCAACCTCCACTTTGCTTTTAAACAGTCTCTAACAAACATTACTATAAAGTTATACCAATTTCTTCTAACAGCCCAAAGAGCTAAAGTGTAACTACACAATTTCTGATAAATCTTGTAAATTCTTGTGGCAATTCACATGATCCGTAAATATACGCATGTCTCGGATTTTTCGAAATATCTCTATTCTAATTGCTATTACTATATTATTGCACGAAGGGTTTGTCAATGAGTGAGATATCGCCTATCAAAATGCTAAAATTTGAAATATGCCAAGCACCTAATATTTCCAGATATTTTCCGCATAACTTAGTATAACATTCAAGTGATGAGCAAGATCTTTTGTGGCTTCTTGAATGAAATACGGAGATTCAAATATGCTGAAATTTGGATTGAAATATGAAATTTGACGAAACATTGTCAACATCTTCCCCGTGAGTGACCCCCATTTTTGCATTAGAAAATGGTTATGATGACTGTAGGCCGGTAGCTCAATTTAATGCTTCCAAAATAAATTACACCCTGCACAAATGCAACCACACAACATAGCTGCTAAGACCCTGTAGCTATGACATCTAGCCAGAGTCGAGTGATAATTCCACTGGTAGCAGGTGACCTTTATATGACCACTCATACATCATAGTAAATGTGTCTATATTCATACACTACTCACCATTTCAGTACGATGTTCAACCATTCCGCCCAGGCTATTATACACAGCATCTGTGAGCCGAGTTTTCGGTTGATGAAGAAAGCGACCGGAAAGGCTAGCAAATAACAAATCTTGGGATCCCCCAGGGTAGAAATTGCTATGGCAACCCATTCCGAGCCAGGAACCTGATAGAATAATCGCTGCAACTTCCAGCACGCGTACGCGTCAATATAATACAAACTCTCCATTGTAAGAGCTTAGGATTTTGTATTGTGGCATTGCGTACATGTATTCGCTCGTATAATATGAACAATACGGATTAATTATTTATATGGCTTCATTGCATATTTGCGGTAGAATTACACAAACTTTACGACAAATATTTGGTGTTTGCGCTCGTTTATAGAATCCGATTATCTATTGTAGGCCGGTGTGATTATTACTGAATATATAGAGGCTTTATAGAAAACTTAATTGGCATGACGTCACCCTGTATGTTACTTATGATCAGCGAGAGATTCTTAACGTACTGTGATTTCCTTTGTTTGAAAATATGGTGGACAAGCCGAACCGAGTAAGTTGGTTTTCTGGGATGACTTTCAGGATTTTTCACCGTGTCGTCGAATCGTTTATTATTCTGTATTTATCCTATCGTTTTAGATTGCCGTTATTGGCAATTTTAGCTAGTTTTATCTACTTGGTGACATTCGCTCATGTGTTTAGCCGATTACCCGATCCTTGATAATTACTGTACTCATTTTATAGGCACAAATAATTAATATCCATTGTTTTTAATCATCCTAGGCAGTTTCTTTTTTTGACAAAATGTAGTTATATGCCTAACGCTCAATGATTTTTAGTAAACCATATTTTTCTTATAGTGACAACAATTATTCAATACTCCACACATTAATTCTACACTTATGGAGACACTTGAAGCAACAGGAGGAAGAGAACAAGGTATATTAGACATTTTATTAAATATTTTTACATATTAGTTTTTTTTTAAATCTTTATAGTGCAATACCAGTTTGCTGGACCGATGCTACCATCTACTCAGTTACTACCTGGGAACTTTTTGCAAGCATCCGGCATGGCTACTCTTGTTATGGGAGCAGGGGGTCAGCCGGGTGCAGGGATACAATTGGCAGGCCATCCTGGAGCTGGTCTACAATATGGTGGTTTGCCGATGCAAGCGGTTCTCATTCCATCTCCAGACGGGAGCCTACAATTGGCCTATCAGATGGCCCAACCAATGGACAACACTCAATTACAATACCAGTTCATTAGCCAACCTGTTGTACAAGAAGCTGCTACTTCTGCACCAGCAGTGGTGGCAGCACCGGCTATCACTCCAACTGTAGTTCATGTAGAAGAGCCTGAAGCAGTTGAGAATGTCACCAATGAAGTGAATAGCCAACATGCAGTGTATGAGATTGAAGAGGTGGAACAGCCGATACACCCTCAGCCGCGGCATCTGCAGCCACCTCAATTACAACAGAGACTGAAATCAGAAGAACCATTGCCGCCCACGATCACCAGTAATCCAACGCTGGATGATCCACAACGACAGTGTATCATTGAATTTGTGGACGCCGTATCACCTCGTCCTGAGCAAACACAACAACACATTGCTAGTATAAGTTACCATCAACACACATCACCTCAGCCGCCAGAGGAATCGTCTTCCCCGACTATGAAACTAAAAGGTAATCACAAGAGTAAGCAATAGTATTAACTCTTGGTAATCACTTATGTATTAAAAAAATTTTTAACGTTGTCTGTCGAATACTTCATTCCCAAAGTTGGGATTACATTTTCATTATTTCCTTGTTATTATGAAAACTTATACAGTTGAGTGTGGCTAGCTGATTCAATGGGAAGTATGCTGTCATTCCTTTGTGTAATTTTCTTCACATTTAGTTGCTAACCAGCGCAAGTATGTGGATGACTCACTTGATGATGAGAAATTTAAAGCACCACTGAGAGAAGGGTAAGACCATTGTCTGCAGTTCAATTTGCTGTTGTTGCATTTTTTGTGAGCTAAAGTGTTGAATACCTGTGCAAACCAGCATGCCTTTTCTCTCTGGTAAACAAACTGATTCAACTTTTTGTGGAATTTGTTTTTCCTAACACAGCATTTGTGGATTGAGGTTTTGTACTAGGCTGTGGCCTTTGGGTAATAGATTAGTAGGAGTTTACAATATTGGGCTGGTAAAATATGTAGTGATTGAGAGGCGGTAACCAACTATGCAGCAACGAACTGGAATTACATGTAGCAGGTCTATTGTACTATGGGGCCGTGTGGGTTTTCTGTATTGTGTAATTTGTTATTTACATTATGTGTAATTTGTTATTTACATTATGTGGACATCTTGAATACATTATTAATACCAAAATGATTTAACTGGGAAAATTTGATTTAAGTATTGTTGGTCTGCATGTCCCTGAGGCATACATCACTGTCAGGCTAATTGTATCAGGAAGATTTAGTAGAGATCATGATGGAAGACATGTTTATTTTATATATGGAGTCACCTATAAGCATTCTTTGGTGCTACATTTTTGCAGTAGTCACATTTGCTTTATTGTTTTTCTATGGTTCATGTGGACTATGTATTGTGTGTACATTCTTAGCAGTTTTAGTGCTTAAAATACCACGCTATCATTTTTCTTATTTATGATTGTTAACGACATGTTTGATGGTAACTCCTACAAAGTGATACACTAAAGATTGTGTACATATTTGTGTAAGAATGTGTTCATGTATTTCACAAGTTGATTATTAGGGATTCTCTGCTTGTTATATAGTTGGGGAAGACATGTCAAGTTGAGGACAATATCTGGACTGCTCCGTGCCGAAGTTATTTACATAACTCCAGCTGGCCGCAAGTTGAGGACTTACGGAGAAGTAGAACGGGCCCTCGAGGTGATGGACACTAACATGACTAAAGAGAACTTTAGCTTCAGTAACAAATTGCAAGTTGGCACCTTTTTTTTGCCATGCGAGTCACAGGTAACAGATGATGCTGTACTACTGATGACCATGAATACACTTACACAGCAGTATAGTGTGTGTATACATGTGTATGGGTTTGCTGATGAAGGGCTTCTGGTTTAATACTGATATTCATTGAATAAACACTTGTACATGTATATTGGTAGTGTGTAGAGCAAGCATATATTCCTATAATATATTTAGCATGTTCACTCTCAACTCCTCACTCCTGAAGTTCCCTGTAAACTCACACTATGGGATTGATGCCTTTATTCCATCCATAAAGCTGTCATAGCCTATTATGTAAGCACCATTGAATATGTGTTTAATTGACACCTCTCAAATGAGTCTGGAATGTTCTTGTAACTATATCTCTTGTGGTACCCTGTAAGGAAGAAATTAGCATGTGATTATGGGGCTATGAATATTCTTAAACAGTCCATGTTCTCTCACACTAAGGGGACATTATGTGTTTTGTAGGATAAACATGGGATCGGAATTGTTTTTTAAAAAAAATATATTATTTAAATTTTTTAAAATCACTTTCCTATGAAATATAACTCACTGCTTGTAATTATTACTTAACTTGGGATATGTCCGAGAGAAAAATTTGAGACATGATTACGATGTAATTCACATAATGCATGGTAAAGTTTAATGACACTTATAAGTGGTATCCACTGTTCACTAGTATGTGTTTGTGGTCCCAGCTGTTTCCTTTTTAAAAATTAGTTGTATGTTAAAATTGGATTAATGTTTAATAATAATTAGTCTGCAATACAATTATAATGCCACACTCAGCTAAACTGCTCCAGGTGTGGACTTTGCTGTTCTGGTCATTATAACACAAGGAAGTACAGTGGAACCTCTTAACAAACTGTCTCATCCTAGACTCTAGGGAGAAAGATTTTGGTGACATTTTATCTCTGAAAGAGGAAAACTTCAAAACAGGTCAAAATTCTGGGTCCCAAGTTGTCAGCAATAATAGACAGGTTCCTACAATGCATGGGTATTTGTACACTTGTCAGGGGAGGGTTTTGGATGATTTGTTGTGCCTGTATAAACAGAGAAAACTAATTGTGACATCATTATGACATGTATATTTAAACACCCACTAATTTGTCAGCATTTTATAATTAGTGTCCCAGAGTAATAAAGGTGTAAGCAACTCTGCACCCTACTTAACAAAACAAACAAAATTAAATTGTATGTTGGGTTTAGAATGATAATAGTGGATCATGATTATGATCTCAATAATGAGGTGGCCTTATTATGAGGTCATAAAATGCACCTTGGTTTTTCTTGGCGGGAGGGTTGACAGAACTTGTAACTACAGCTAGTCTTATTGAAGAAGTGGCCACCAAGTAACTACACTGTACTATCTGGCCATTTTGGAAAATATCAGTTTCCTTTTATTCGTATAGTACACAACGGTTTTCTCAGTACATCATTTCTATTCTTTGCTTAAAGTAAACATCCAATTGAAACTAATGCTACATCAGTTGATTGTTATGAATAACACAAAAGGTTAGGTAGTATCAGACATGTGAAGTACTCCCATATTGTGTGCGTGTGTATGTAGTAGTAGTAGTAGTGTGTGTGGGGGTGGGTGGGGGGTGCATGTGAAGTTGTGTGTGCATGTGCAAAGTAGTGTGTGTTAGCCTTTAAAGTTATTGTGCTTGCTGTAATTGTTACTACATGCTTGTCAGTGATGTGTTTTATTGAGTATTTTTGTCAAGTTGCATGGCTTCGTTAGTATACAAGCTGTAAGGTGCTGTTTACTGACAAGGCACAGTTGAATTTGTGTTTACATGTGAGTTTGTATTGGCTGTATCTCCTCCATATATTTTAGTTTGGTTGACCACAATTCTGGAAATTACCCCACTTGTATTGTAATTAATGCTTCTATTTAATAATGTGTAATTGAATGTAACTTTTAATAATCCCCCAGATTCCTTTCTTGTGTGCATAAGGACCACAAGTGCTACAGATTTTCCATGTAATGTTTTTTTTTCCTACAGGGTGGTGCCCCTCGGGAAGCTTCATTGGAGCAAGTAGCCCAGTATAAAGCAGACATTAAAGCGTCTCGTATAAAGGGTGGTGGAGGAAGACGTGGTGTGATGTTCATCCATCAATCACTACCTGGAAATGGTAGTACTAATCCATCGACAACCAAGAGACGAGGTCGACCAAAGAAAAATAAAGTACTTGGGTACCCTCAGCAGACGGTGGTGACCACAACTGCACCAGTTGTATCATCAGTGATCAAGGACACTGCAAGCTGCAGCAACAATGATGAGGATGGACCCCTGAGCCCCACCCCTTTGCAGATAGACCTTGCTCCTAGCCTATCCCCCAAACGTGAGGAAAGAAGCTTGCACCAACAGCAGCAACCGTCAATAATGCAAACCACAACAGTTACTGTGCCAGTTGATGAGGTGGCAACTGTTGCTCCACCACTGCCAATTGTTACAAAGAAGAGGAAACCCAGGAAGGTAGAGAACATGACAAAGATGTCATTTGGTGAGCAAGCCAGATCAATAGAAGCAGGTAAGACTTGTAAATCAGCTGGTTGACATTATTGCATATGACAGTGAGTAAATATTTTTATATAACCAGGTCTAAAAGTTAAGAGGAGAAGAGGAAGGAAATCTAAGGCATTGTCCATTCTACCTCAACGCTCTACTGTATTGAAGGATTCCTTGTCAGCTGACGTGGCTGCTGTCATGGCATCTGGTGGTGTGGCTATGGGTGGGGCTGAACAAAGCATCATTTGTGACACACCCACAGGCAGCCAACATTCTAATGTAGAAAAAAAGCAACGTCGGAATATGCTACTGATGAAGGCTCAAGCAGATAGAGCAAAGAAACGTGCTGAGGTATGTTAATATAGAGCGACCAATTAAACAGATGTAGACACATTTAAATAGGAAAATTTTTAAAAGATTCTCAATAGCATAAATGGTACTTACTTCCTCAAATTTACCCTGTATTTGAATTCAGCATCTATGTAAAGATTTTCTGATGTGTTTACTAAGAAATACTCTGCAGGCTAGAAGAGCAATGTCAGCAATGAAACGAGAGGAGGCAGTTCAGCAGAGAAACGAAAAACGACTACAGCAGAAGAAACTGGAAGAGCAGCGTCGAATGATAGCCAGACGTCAAGAAGAAGAGGAGAGGCTCATCTTAAGACAGCGACTGGCCATCATGAAACAAGAAGAGGCGGCAAAACGTGAACAAGAAAACGCTCAGAGATTGTTGGACAGAATGGCCATGTTTCAAGCTGAGGAAGAAAGAAGAATGGTATAACTTTATATACACATACATCTTTTACAGCAGCAATAATTATAATCCTAGCCCATATTTAAGGGAGTGATGCAACCTTTTAAGGATAAAATCTAAGGTGGAGTAATGGTTAACTGAAACCTTACCCCATTTTGTAATATTGTAAACATGTACCTGTGTTCATTGTGACTTAGTGGAGAATGATTCTACAGTCAACAAGGTGTTGTAATGGTATCCATTAGTGATATCACATGTTCACCAACTATGTCAACTACATTACTGACTAGCCTGCCCTTTGGGAGGTGGCCTTGTTTGTGTGTGTGGGTCTAGAACAACACTGGTACATTTATTGTCTACCTTTCTACCATGAATGTAATAGCACAGAAAGAATTTTTTGTTTCTCTTTTAGGCTATGCATCAATGGGAAATGTTGAAGGCACACCAGCTGAAGAAGCCAACAGAGGATTTATCTTTGAAAGAAACGGAGGTAAGTTTTTTTTTTTTGTTGATTTCTGTAATAATTACTTGAATTTTGGGTTTAGGAGCTACCTGTATTAAAGCCTCTGCAGAATTTCTCCCTAACTTCAGACACATTTGCCGATTTACTGATGGCAGTGGAGTTTGGGCATGCCTTTAGTGGATTTCTAGAAATAGGTAAGGTATAAAAGTATGCATGAAATATGTACCCAATAATGGTGTCTAGTCCAAAGCACAGTGCTGCCCTTATGAAGTATTGTAACAAATTCTAATTCCAAATTATTGGTGCTGTAGTAATGGTGTTGACTTCATAAGATCAAAAGATAGAACCATGATCCAAATTTTTGGCCACCAATGTGCTAGAAGATTGTGTATGTATACAATGAGCTGTATGCTACACATGTTAAGTTGATGTGTTTATATTTTCAACAGACTTTGTTTGGTTAACATTAAGAACAGTACAAATATTAAATTACATGTATATTACTGTAGACCATGTTCCTACACTGCGGGAATTGTACTTGTCACTTCAGAATGATCACAACAATATTCTCACTAGATATTTCATTGCTTTACTGAAGAAATGTATCAGTTACTCTCCTAATGTAAGGAACCAATGTGTGTGTGTGTGTGTGTGTGTGTGTGTGTGTGTGTGTGTGTGTGTGTGTGTGTGTGTGTGTGTGTGTGTGTGTGTGTGTGTGTGTGTGTGTGTGTGTGTGTGTGTGTGTGTGTGTGTGTGTGTGTGTGTGTGTGTGTGTGTGTGTGTGTGTGTGTGTGTGTGTGTGTGTGTGTGTGTGTGTGTGTGTGTGTGTGTGTGTGTGTGTGTGTGTGTGTGTGTGTGTGTGTGTGTGTGTGTGTGTGTGTGTGTGTGTGTGTGTGTGTGTGTGTGTGTGTGTGTGTGTGTGTGTGTGTGTGTGTGTGTGTGTGTGTGTGTGTGTGTGTGTGTGTGTGTGTGTGTGTGTGTGTGTGTGTGTGTGTGTGTGTGTGTGTGTGTGTGTGTGTGTGTGTGTGTGTGTGTGTGTGTGTGTGTGTGTGTGTGTGTGTGTGTGTGTGTGTGTGTGTGTGTGTGTGTGTGTGTGTGTGTGTGTGTGTGTGTGTGTGTGTGTGTGTGTGTGTGTGTGTGTGTGTGTGTGTGTGTGTGTGTGTGTGTGTGTGTGTGTGTGTGTGTGTGTGTGTGTGTGTGTGTGTGTGTGTGTGTGTGTGTGTGTGTGTGTGTGTGTGTGTGTGTGTGTGTGTGTGTGTGTGTGTGTGTGTGTGTGTGTGTGTGTGTGTGTGTGTGTGTGTGTGTGTGTGTGTGTGTGTGTGTGTGTGTGTGTGTGTGTGTGTGTGTGTGTGTGTGTGTGTGTGTGTGTGTGTGTGTGTGTGTGTGTGTGTGTGTGTGTGTGTGTGTGTGTGTGTGTGTGTGTGTGTGTGTGTGTGTGTGTGTGTGTGTGTGTGTGTGTGTGTGTGTGTGTGTGTGTGTGTGTGTGTGTGTGTGTGTGTGTGTGTGTGTGTGTGTGTGTGTGTGTGTGTGTGTGTGTGTGTGTGTGTGTGTGTGTGTGTGTGTGTGTGTGTGTGTGTGTGTGTGTGTGTGTGTGTGTGTGTGTGTGTGTGTGTGTGTGTGTGTGTGTGTGTGTGTGTGTGTGTGTGTGTGTGTGTGTGTGTGTGTGTGTGTGTGTGTGTGTGTGTGTGTGTGTGTGTGTGTGTGTGTGTGTGTGTGTGTGTGTGTGTGTGTGTGTGTGTGTGTGTGTGTGTGTGTGTGTGTGTGTGTGTGTGTGTGTGTGTGTGTGTGTGTGTGTGTGTGTGTGTGTGTGTGTGTGTGTGTGTGTGTGTGTGTGTGTGTGTGTGTGTGTGTGTGTGTGTGTGTGTGTGTGTGTGTGTGTGTGTGTGTGTGTGTGTGTGTGTGTGTGTGTGTGTGTGTGTGTGTGTGTGTGTGTGTGTGTGTGTGTGTGTGTGTGTGTGTGTGTGTGTGTGTGTGTGTGTGTGTGTGTGTGTGTGTGTGTGTGTGTGTGTGTGTGTGTGTGTGTGTGTGTGTGTGTGTGTGTGTGTGTGTGTGTGTGTGTGTGTGTGTGTGTGTGTGTGTGTGTGTGTGTGTGTGTGTGTGTGTGTGTGTGTGTGTGTGTGTGTGTGTGTGTGTGTGTGTGTGTGTGTGTGTGTGTGTGTGTGTGTGTGTGTGTGTGTGTGTGTGTGTGTGTGTGTGTGTGTGTGTGTGTGTGTGTGTGTGTGTGTGTGTGTGTGTGTGTGTGTGTGTGTGTGTGTGTGTGTGTGTGTGTGTGTGTGTGTGTGTGTGTGTGTGTGTGTGTGTGTGTGTGTGTGTGTGTGTGTGTGTGTGTGTGTGTGTGTGTGTGTGTGTGTGTGTGTGTGTGTGTGTGTGTGTGTGTGTAGTACGTACCCTAGTGAGTGGGAAGCCTGTACAGAGCTATACATGTGGGATATCATATTTGTAATGAATAGTGTGCAGACAGTTAAACACATGTACATCAACAAAGTCTTTCCTGAAAGTCTGCATACACGAACTGGATGTGCTTAAGGACTAAGCCTGTGCTCTGTTCAACATGTAAAAATAATAATGGTGTGTTTTTGCTGTTTGTTAGGGTGCCAATCTTGAATCAGGCCAGCCCCTCGCTGAAGTTGATGTAAATGATGAAACAGTGTCAGAGTTATTGAGATGTTACATTGCTGCATCAGGAAACGAGAACACAAAAGAAGTAAGTCATCATGCCATGGTGTCATGTATGTTGAACCAACAAGTAATCTCAATTGTGTAATGTTATGTACTGTATGCGTTAATGTTGTGCAGGTTACTGAGGTGTTGTGCCGAGCTCCCCTGACCAAGTTGCCTCCCAGTGTCAAGATGTCAACCATGGTTTTTCTCATCAATGATCTTCTGTCAAGTCAAGCTCTGTGCAGGTAAGTGCATGGTTGTGGGAAGTGATACCTAAAATGTTGATTGTGAGAACACCTGTCACAACAACTCATTGGTAGACATACATTTTAGACATTTTAAACTGTCTATATTAGGACACTGTTCCTATGTATCATAATGCTGTTTGTTCAGTACTCATGTATTCATAACCAAAACATATAAATAGTTGGTCATGTGTTTTAAATTCTTCACTGCTCCATAATTACACTTTAGAGAGATAGATTCTAAGATGGAGAGGTCTTCATACCTGCGGCGAGAGAAGTGGAAAGTTAGCATCAAGTTGAAGCGATACCGTCTGGCATTGAGCTCCCAGAAGGGACCAGACAATGTAGCTGGCAGTAGTGGTGTTGGTAGTGGTGGTATGTTGATGTTCCCTAAGTTTGGTGTGACCAAGAGATTGCCCCGTGGTCGACCACCCAAAAGACCTTTTCAGGGTATGTAATAGATTGTGTGTATACATAGTGTGTTTCTATATCATAACAAGTAGTATTATCATGTACATACATGCTGCTGGACTATATGTTGCACAGCTAATTCAGTACTAGAACTGTACCTGTGTCAATTGCTATAAAAATGAAAGCCACGTTGTGTGCTTGTTAAAACAGTTCAGGGTACTGCCTAATGTATACCTTGTAGTTGTTTATCATTAGACAGCTACTAACTTAACTGATATTTCAACACTTAAGGGTATGTAACTTCTTCCTATTATTGTTCTTAGTAGGAGAGTTCAGAATGATAAAAAAAATTGTTTGGGTATTGAGTAGTCACCAACCCAATTGTGTGAGATTTTTAGTTTAGGAAGTGGTACCTCTGCTATGATAGCATATTGTCCCTTTCTCTTCTAGACTACATGTTAGATATGGAGGAGACCAGTGATGAGGAGTTAGATGATGATCCTAAAGATGACAATGCAACGACAACTGAAGATCATCTTGATGATGGATATGAGGAGGATGAGAGTGATGAAGAAGTGCCTTCTGAACAAGCTGAACTGGTGAAGAGAATCAAACAATTAAAGGAGGTATGATGTTCAGATAAGATGACATGTACGTACATCTATAATTATGTGGCTACAACTGAAGTGTTGGGGGGCCTGTTTTAAAGGCCTCCTGTAAGAAAACTCTGTACAGTTCTAGCCAACTTGAATTTTCCTTGATACAAACTAACCACATTAATATGGGGCCAAGAGATATGACCACTATAATGAGGTGGTCTTTACTAAAAGCAGGTGTAAAATCACAGTTATTTTGGTATTAGTGTGATGCCCTTTCTTTCTCTAGAAATTTGTTCTACTACGTACTGTCATCAGCAATGCTTCACAGTCGGTGCGTACCTTTTCACTTGGTTCTGACCGCTATACACGATCCTACTGGTTCCTGCCCAACTCGGGTGGTATATTTGTTGAGGGCATGGACTCTTCTACTTTAAGTATAAAGAAGAAGGCACAAAAGCTGTCTGTAATAGAAGAAGGTAGTGCAGGCATTAATCCTGTTGGGAGTAAACGGAAACTATCTGTTAAAGCTGAGCATTGTGACGATGATGATGTATTTGAAAAACCCGTAAAGAAGATGAAAGAGAATGAAACTGAAGCAGCATCAACAAGCCTACCTCTAATGTCTGATGCTTCTTGTCAGACTAATCCTCACAATGAAGTCACCTTAAATCATTCATATTCTCCTACATCCAGCCCCTCCCCTCTATCTACATGTAATGAGCCACACCCCTCCAGCAGTAATGACTGCACACCCCAGTCCAAATCAGCTCACACAAAATCACCCCAGCCAATGAGAAGCTGCGTCATAACTGGACACGGCTCCCAAAGCCCAGAAGCAACTAGAGACAGATCAGTAGATCGAGTAACAGAGAGCAATACACAGCGTAGTACTCCAACTGAAGAAGCAGCTGATGCACAGAATGCTCAGAACTCAATGTATGTTGATGCCCAACCAACTGTAGCATACCTCTCCAATGGTCAATTAGTATATTCTACGATGCCACAAGGATCAGTACAATATGTTGTACCCCACCAGGGAGGAAGCTACATGCTCCAGGAGCAGCCTCAGATACAGACGGGACAGTTGATACAAGGACCGGATGGTGTGCAATATTTAGCAGTGCACCCTCAGAACAACATGATGACTCAGGCTTACATCCAGATGGAGAATGGCGAGCAACAGTTATGTATGGTTACTAATGGAGGAGTGGCTAATGATGGTACTGTTGATGATGGTAATATCTACACCATGAGTGTACCTCCTATGGAGGCTATGAACAATGAGATAGAGTCATTGCCTTATAGAAAGGATATTTTGCTATTAATGCTTGAGATGCCTGTCCTCCGTCAGCCGGCTAAAGAAGAGAAAGATACTGGACCATCTTTGGGAGAACTACTAGCACATGTTGACCCTAGTAAGTGTGTGTAGTATGTTTATATCAAAGAGTGAAATGTACTGGTGTACTGAAGAGTAGTTTTGTCCTCTGATATACTGTATATCAAAACAATTTGTAGCACAAAAAATTTAGGTTAGCGCTGTTTAAACTAGTACTGTTTGTTTGTGTTACTGTTTGTTATGTACACAATGTTTACTGCTGCTCACATTATTACAGACATCACAAATGGATGGAAGCAAATTATGTCAGTGACAGAACTGGAAGAGTTCACCAAAAAACTATGTCTCAGGTAAAAGCATATGCTAGAGAATGCTACCATTTTTGGGTGTAAACCACACGCACTTAGTGGGGTTCTGTATACGTGCATGTATTGGATGTGAGGATGTCCGTAACAGTACATCATATTTTGTAGTGTTTTTTGTATGTGATCGAGCAGATGGTAATTATCCTACATAGACAACATCTGGATTCTGGTAATCGTATTGTGTCCTTTTATGCTAGACTAAACTAATCATACATTGTCAGTGTGTGAGCTTGCTATATAGCTTACACTGACCTGACTTCAGTCTGTGGCAATGTTTGTGGGTGAATATTGGATCATAGTTAGTAATTGTTTAGTATAAGTCGCCTTTTAGTTGGGGTAAGTAGTCAGCTTTAGTGCCAGCTTTTAGTGGCAAGGATTTAATTTACGGGTGTTCTATAAAGTGTACTCAGAGATGTGTATAATTCATTTAAGGTACCTTAATTGTTCTTACTGCTCAGGGGATATCGGGAGAAGCATTTGTTTCGGTCACTCACTAAACACAAAGAAATAATCACCAAGACACTGAAGGAAAAGGAGATTGATGAAACAAATCCTTGTGATGGAGAGGAGCCACTAACTGACCAGTACACTATCCCTGATCAGAAGATGTCGCCTATGAGACAGAGAAGTTGTTCAGTAGACTCAGAGCCGATGCTCACAATTGATGATAGTGAGGTAGATGTTGAGGGCGATGTCAATGATGTGGCAGTGAAGTCAGAGTTGAGAATATTAGAGCTTGCTGAACAACTTGAGGAACGTCTGTTTGTAGCATTCCTTCACTCCAAGGTGTGTTAGTAACGTGTGTGTACTTGTGTGGTATGTGAGTGTGTTGTGTAGGGTGCTGAGCAGAGTGAACCGATCGTGGAGAAGCTTAAACAAGAGTTTAGAGGTGTGTTGTGTGCGTGTGCTTTGGTAGTGCATGTACATACATAGATGGGCATGTGTTGGCTCTGTGTGTACATGTGCACATGCTGTGTTTGTAATATTAGCCTGTTCACAGTAAACCACATTGTTTGGTATATATTATGCTCATTTACAATATAGTTGATTTTTTATTGCTAAATGTTTTTCTGTTAGTGATTTCTATAGAAGGTTAGTTTACAAATACAAGGGATCTACCAGCACTCTTACAACTGCTCTTTTTAGTTCATTTTCATAGTTTAATGTTCTTCACAAATGGTCTTTGTATTTACAGAAGATCTGTTTGTTGTCTGCAGTCTGGTCATTAACACATGTGTGCATTCATATTGGAGTATGTTTCATATACAATCCAAGAGCCATTATGTTAAACAAGATATAGATTCTATATCAGACAATCTATAAAAGTTAGTATAACACAACAGAAATTTCATAATGTTAAAGTTTTGTGGCATCAGAGATGCACAGGATGTGACTGCTCTGTTAGAGTAATTTATCAGTATGTATTTTATCAGTAAGTATTGCCAAACTACGAACCTGAATCAGGGAATCAAAATCTTCACCACCAAAATTCTGTTGAATACAACATTGGATTATACTTTTTGTACAGGCGTAGTGAGTGTATTCTCATGGGAGGATTATTGTTTGTTTTAATCATTCCTATGGTAGGAGGTGAAATGGCATCGTTGCGTCCACTGTACAAGGCAATCAACTGTATCATGAAAGTTGAGGCAATTCTTGACAGGAAATTCCTTAAGCCACCATTTAGAGAGACGATCAAACCTCCAGGACCTGGTGAGAAGCCTCTAATGGTTTTGGAACACTAACAATAACTACATGGTCACCACAGGTCGTCGACCATTGAAGAAGGAAGGGCCAAGACTTAATGATACTGATACAGCTGAATTGAAGGCATGGCAAGAGGCTGTTTTGTCCTGTCAGACTGCCAGCCAGTTGGCAGTCTGTATGAACCTCCTTGATAAGAGGATCATTGCTTGGGAGAAGTCAACTACAAAGTTGTTCTGCTCCGAGTGTCGTCGTGGGGACAATGAGTCACTATTGCTACTTTGTGATGGCTGTGATAAAGGGAGGCATACCTACTGCTGTACTGTAAGTTGTTTAGAAGTTCACAGTGTATTCATATTTTGAAAGGTTTTAGTGATTTATATTTAGTATGGTAACAGAAACTCTGCACCCTAGTAGTATTAAGCACTGTGTGTGGTTCTGTTGATCAAAAACTTAAAGATTTACTTTATTTGTAGCCCAACCTTGAGGAGGTGCCTGCTGGAGACTGGTATTGTCCTGACTGTGTTGATGCTGTGAGTAATGATAACCACTACACAATGCGTATACACATGTATACACACACTCACACACGTATACACACACTCACACACGTATACACACACTCACACACACCAAAAATTCACACAAAACATGATTCATGGTAATTTGCATGTGTTGCCCTACATATCATATCTTATTTTCTTGCTGTGTAGGGAAGTCGAGTATGCTCCATATGTGATAACAAAGGGAACTTCCTAATCCAGTGTACTGTTTGTTCGCAAACCTTCCACAAACACTGTCTCATTATCCCTCCTAAAAAGTATGTTCTTTTCTATCTATGCTTATCATCCCATTATAACTGAATGTTTATTATAGGGACTGTGTACGTATTTGGAAGTGTCCCCAATGCAAGAAGGTTGGTAGTAGATGAGTACTAGTTATGTGTGTGTTGTATGTATGTTCTCAATTTATATTGTTTATTGTGCATTTCATTAGCACCTAAGAAAGAACAAAGCATCTAAAGCTCCTGAGCCATCTGTTGCGGAGTCAGAGTATCCCAGCAAGAAGAGAAGCCACAAAGAGGAAACCAACTTGTGCAGAACAATTTTACGTCTCATGTTAAGACATGAAGATGCTTTACCCTTCCTCACTCCTGTGGATAAGAAGAAGGTAAACACATCAACCAGAAACCTGCTAATGTGTTGATGTATATGATATCTTAATTATAAAAATAATACCCTTGGATACCATATTTCAGTGGATAACAACATTTCTATTTCACACTATAGTTTCCAGGGTACTTCAAAGTGATTACACACCCAATGGACTTTAAAACTATGAAACAAAAACTGGACAGTAATAAGTGAGAGTTGAGCTTTCAACTAGTACACATTTTTATTTTTGCTTTGCTTTCAGGTATCCTAATAAGGAGTCGTTTGTAGCTGATGCTCAACTAATCTTTGCTAATTGTGAATATTACAATGAAGATGATTCTGAGGTAGTTACTGCCACTGGTTTGTGTCACCGTTCACTTTTGTGACTTGTAATTTTTGTAGATTGGAAAGCTGGGCCACCGGATGAGAGCATTCTTTGAGAAGAAGTGGGCTGAGCTCCTTCGAAGTTCTTAGTAGACATTTCAAATTATTCTTCACTTCATTCCGTTATAGATTCACACAAAATTACTCATTTCATCTCAGCAATCAGTTTTAATCATGTTTTCAATAAGCGTGTGTAATATAGACAAATTATTTGAAAAATCAATTATGCGTGGAATAAAATTAATATAATTATGTCAAGTGTGCGGTAGCACCCACTGGGACCGTTGTCTCAATGGATGAAGAAAGTCCCGAGCAACGTCAATTTTATGGTTACATAAGGGAATACACCGTAAGTTGGTCTGCAAAGTGTTTCTCTGTTTTGCTAGCGTATTTTAATTGAGTTATTCCATGTAATGCGCGCTTCTGTTATTTTAGATAACCTTTCTTCTCCTTACCGCCTTATACACGATATCCTACATTGTGGTTAGTAAATACAAACAGCGCAATGACTGCGAAGACTATTACTCGGGTAAGCGAGCCATTCTCCACGATACGTATTGTTGTGCATATATTTTGACAGGTGAAGAGGATGCGTTGGTTTGTCGCATAATGTAAGTGACTCGTGCTAACTTAGTCATGTGATTTGCTGTGTGTGCAGTTGCCATTTTATAATTTCCTGGTACCTCCTGTTTGCAAACAGGACATATAGGTATTCTATCAGGGAAATTGCTGCATATGAAAAATTTGAACAATGTGTGCCACTCCTAAAGGATTTATGGTTTTGTTAAAACACAGTTTTGAGGTCACAATGAGCGCTCAAAGGAAACTATATAAGACATAATCATTGACTAACTAATAGATGTGTATGTCAGCATCAATCCTAAAACAGTTATCACTACACACGTAACACTTGTAATGACAATTTACTGTATTGTCTTGAATAGTGCCCCGAGCGTTATTTCTTTCGGAACTTTCACCCAGACCCAGTGGCCTGGGTGAAAAGCTACTTCAGTGAAATAAATGTGTAGGCAACTTTTTACCCAGGCCATTATTCAAGACCAGGCCACTATTCAAGGCAATACAGTATGAAGTCATGTCCTATCTGTGTGTAAACTTGTAAGTTTTGCTTGTGACTTATGCATGTACAAACACCTGATTTTAGTGTTGTTTAGGACCACACAAGCTATATATTCTTATACTGATTCAAGACATTAAAATGTTTGTATACTGTTTAACATTGTTACATCAACTTGTAACATCCATGTTGTACAGTACCTTCTATATCAAGTTGTTTATCCACACAGTACATGGCTGTCAAGCTTCACCCTGTCTGTATCACTGGGAGCAGTGTTCCTACTACCCATGACCATTGTTAGTAATGAGATATTGGTCTACTACCCTGGCAGTTACTATGTTAAGTGGTTAAATGCTTCTCTCATAAGAGGTAGGACTATAGTGTGAATGGACGTCAATTATTGTTGTACAATTCAGGGTTATGGAATCAGGTGTTT
Organism: Dysidea avara; assembly: GCF_963678975.1. Taxonomy (NCBI): domain Eukaryota; kingdom Metazoa; phylum Porifera; class Demospongiae; order Dictyoceratida; family Dysideidae; genus Dysidea; species Dysidea avara. The sequence continues at coordinate 19,361,109 of NC_089281.1, forward strand.
CTTGGCTCCAATGGGTGTTTATTTGTCCTGTTACCATTTGCTTATTTCTTCAGCGAAGCCGAAGGCTTTTCAGGAAGTAAAAAGGTTGGTAGCAATCTTGATAAATTAATGTCATAAACTGTTTTTGAAGGGTATTTTGCCTCGTGTGTATGAGAGTCTTGTGGTATTGGCTTTGTTGGTGTTGATCCTTGGTGGTCTAGCTTGGCTGGGACCAGCTGCAAACAACCTCCCTCTTCTGACAGATTATCATTCATGGCTACTCTATATCCCATTACTGTATTCATTCATCTCTCTCATTGGAGTGTTGTTATTAACAGGTGATCACACACACACGCACCCACACACACACACACACACACACACACACACACACACACACACACACACACACACACACACACACACACACACACACACACACACACACACACACACACACACACACACACACACACACACACACAAAATGCATTTTATACAAATTTAAGCATATCAAGTTTAGTTGCTTTTTTCTTTGTATAGTGTGTACTCCACTTGGCATCTCTCACCTCTTCACTGTTCTGGGACAGATACTCACTAGACCTCAGGTAATAGTGATGTACACTGCTCTTGTAGGCAAATGCACATAATGAAGTCCCAGCTGTGTTAATTCTTTATTCAGTACTGTGGCTGCATGTCAGTTCAGTATGGACATGTCATGGCTCACAATGCTACCAATCGAAGCTCTGCTACTATTGCTAACATACAATCGAGGAGTTTTTACTTCTATAACTCCCATATAACAGTATAGGGAAACTTGTACACATGCAGTGTTGTTAGAGACACACTAAATACAATCTTTATCAAGTAGGTATGATGATTTTTTTTTGTAGAAAAGTTTTGGAATTTATCACACACTTTGATTTCGTTTCTCATGATAACATGAATTATTTGTGTACAAAGCTTGACCTTTTTTTTTACATGGATGTGGACAACACCTGAACACACATTTCCAAGGCTGTTTAGTAAACAAGACACAGTGGCTGAATGCACCTTATCGTGACATGCTTTCAATAATGTTGTGCAGTCATGTTTGGTATTATATCATAGCTGATACACTTGTCATACACTATGATAATAGTGTACAGTGTTGGGAGTAACGTGTTACTTATGTAACGTATTATGTAATATTATTACTTTTGTGGTAACAAAGTAATATAACGAAATACAGTATAAAAACAGGTAATATAACGCAAGTTACTTTACTTACCAATGCAACGCGTTACCTAAGTAATATAGTTACTGTAACGAGTCCAATATTACGTAATATTATTACTACAGGTAATGAAGTTACTAATCTCGTTGGTTATCCTCTGAGTAACGCCTAGCCACGACGAAGTAACGAGGCCTACTGAGTGAAGCTTATTCACCAGCTTCTTACTTATAGCCAAGATTTGTACATTGTCCAACAACACAATCATGTCTCGTGATAAAGTGGTAGTTTTTCACACGTGACAGCTTAAGGCTGTGGACACAAAGTAATATAATGTGTAATATTATTACAGTTACTTTATTTTATGGGTAATATGTAACTGTAACTAAATAGTTCAGTTGCAAGTAATATGTAATATGTAACTAGTTACTTTTACAAAGTAACTTGCCCAACACTGGTAGTGTATAGTAGAGACCACAAAGGAGTAGCCGTGGTCCACGAAATAACATCACCCAAAACCAGCTTCAATTTTCCCTGACGATGATGAGGCAATATTGGTTAGGTAAAAGTAAGCCCTTTCAGATCGACCTGAAACGCTTTGAACAAGTTGCTACGGAATTTAAAAAATACTTTATTTAACGGAATTTTCTACTGACTGACTGCCTGACTGATGCCTTCAGACAAGTGTAACTTGATAATGGCTAAGGCTACGGGCTTGATTTTTTCACTGTTAGATGTCACTTCGGCCCGAGAGGTGCCTTTTGGCATACCACAGTACGTACAATGCATTCTTCATGGACTTACCAGTGTCCTCCTTTGTGTCCCATTCATCTTTGCTGACAGCAAAAAGTGTCGATTTGGCAGTAGCACGTGATGGCTTCCCTTCGTAACGGAAATCATCTGTATTTTTCATAGTGGCTATTTTGATAGCAGAGGTGCTTTTCGAACAGTTCTCGATTCGTACTGCTGTGTAACAGGTTAATCACAGCCAACAACAAAGCATAATGGATACTTCACTATTCAGATGATAATTGCTATTTCTTTCAGTATGCATGGATTGCAGATGTGCTTTTTGAACAGTTCTAGATCCGAAATGTATGCTGTGTAATGGGTTTAACATAGCTGACAACGAAGCGTAATGGATACTTCACTTTTTAGACGAATAACTGGGGCGCGTGGTGCCATTTCAGATGTGGGTTCACCAGTCATACTAATAATATTTGCAAAAAAGTTTACAAACAAGTACACAGAAAAATTCGAAATTTTCAACTAGAGTAGGGACCATAGCACATCTATAAAAAGTACTGAAACGAGCTGGAGTAGTGCACGATATTAATTCACAGTTAAAAAAAAATCAGAAGTGTTATATCTCTACTGTGCTCAAGATACCATAATCACTTCTTATTGTTTTACTGTGATTTAATATTGTGCACTACTCTAGCTTGTTTCAGTACTCTATATTAGTGATGTGCAATATACCGAAAAATTATCGACATTGCAATATTTTTTTCAATACCGATGTCGTATCGAATCTCAATATTTTTATAGCTGATATCAATATTTATCGTATAGTCAATATTTTGCTAAAATTTTCAATATATTGAGTAATATATTGGTAATTTACAACTTTTGGTGTGTGATTGTGCAATCACGGTAGAAATGAAGCTCATTTCTGTACAGTTCAGCCATTTTAAAAAGCATCTACCAGTTTCCAAGGCTTGTTATTACCTTCATCACAAATTCTATAAAGCATAGCTGCTAATTATAAACATATGCACCACGCAATTAATCAAAAAAAAATATCGAAAAAAAGTATTGAAATTTTGATATTTTACCAATTATCGTATCGATATCGTACCGAAACCAAAATCCTAATATCGCACATCACTACTCTATATAGATGTGCTATGGTAATATTACCACATGTATCAAGATACTTTAATAGAACAGTCACCACATCATGAATTATCCTAATAGAACAATCAGACATAACTTGCCAATTAGAGGTGGGCAATATTTCAAGAAATTCAATGTTTTACTGATATCGATGTGCAAAAATGATATCAAGATATGCTGTAGCAGGTACAATGTGTTATAGTTACCTTAGTAAGTATGATGCAACATCTTGCACCATGGGTACATGTCAGCTACCATGCAATAAATCAGCATTTTTGGAATTTGAAACAAATTGGACAGGCAGGTCAGTTGATATGGGCTAGTTATAAGTTATTCAAGAGACATATTGCAATATTAGTAGTTATTGAGATAATGTGCCAAAAAAATTAGATATCCCCCACCCCTATTGCCAATATGTACAAAGAGCAAAGACTGGCTGTTTTCGCACATTCCTTGAATTCAATTTTACTGCTTCTCTGTTATCTATAGTAACAAAGGAATGGACAGAGTTGGGGTCATTACATAACTAGTTACATATTACTCGTTACTTATACGCGATGTAGTGCATTACAGTTAGTGCGTTACAGTTACATATTACTTCCTGAAAAAAGTAAGGAGTTACATATTACTTGCTACTCTGAGGGCTGCAACTAGTAATAATATTACATATTACATTTGTTCGTTACAAACTATAAAGCAAGTCCAACCTTCTAAATACAAGTTACCGGCTTACAACTACAAGTGACACGAGCGAGTGTAGTTCAGCCACAAATACATACTTTGTTGTTGTATCTTGGCCTCAAGGGCACTCCCCATACACTATCATTCTTTGTCCATGCCTATAATGCTATCTTCAATCTTGTCTGGACCCAAATTGCAATCAATCACGTGCCTGGATACAATGCGCCTTAAAAGGAAGTAACGTGGTACATTTGTTACAATTTCTGGATGTAATATCCATTATATATTACTCGCTACTTTGTCATGTAACACGTTATATTACTCGTTATTGTAAAAGTAATATTGTTACGTAACGTGTTACCCCCAACTCTGGGAATGGACAGTAGTTTCAGCCTTTTGTGATGAATAGTTTTGGAGTTATAACGCTAGACAGTTGGACCTCGATTTATACAGCAACAATACGGCTAATAAATTACAGGTGCTTCTTCAATTGATCATAACTCATGTCTGAAACAAGCTATGAAGACAGGGTTTGGCTTAGTATGTTTGTTCACCATGAGCTGACAAATTGATTAAGGTATAGTGTTTCCCCTGTACATCTCCATGTGGATAAAGAAGAAGGCCATTCCAACAATAAAATGATGACCTTTAACTTTATTTCTACCACATAAATATGCGCCTATAATTCACTTTACGTATGCTGTGTGAACACAAAACCAAAAATTTTCCTACTCCCATGAAAAGGCGAATCTGGTGGTGTATAGGCTTTCTTGATCAGAGCCTTTTTTTTAATGCATTAAAACATGCATAAATTTTTATGTAGCACATGTATTTTATTGTAATGCAAAATAGAAAACGGCCAGTTTTCATTCAGCAGGTCACAAATGACATATTTGGAGTTTTTTTTATCATGACCAGTGATATGTAGACAGATGACCTTATTGTACAGTGACCTGATAAGGCAGTGTACAAGTAATAGTTGTAACCTTACATAGTAAGTGCTAGTGCTATAGTTGAAACTTTTTTGAAACTATACCAAACCACATCAAAAGCACTTTAAAGTACATTAAAAGTACTCTTAAATAAATGAAGTAACTTCAAAGGCTTTAAACTGATTGATTTAATAACTTTAAGGCTTTAAATACAACTTCAAAGTATTGCATAATAGTTGTAATTACCACATTCACCCCTGATCTTCCTTATATGTCAAAATAGTCTAGCTGCCAAAACAGCCTAGTTGTAGCCCTGCTACATTTCGTATGTAGCCCGGGCGGCTCCTTTGATCTGAGGTGTGAGAAAGTGTTACATGTGTACATGTAATAGTTGTAACACTGGCATGATGGCTTTGCTTGATATGTATGCCTGATTGTAACACAGGGTATTCAGGCTTTGCTTGATATGTATGCCCTCTGCTCAAGGTATTCAGGCTTTGCTTGATATGTATGCCCTCTGCTCAAGGTATTCAGGCTTTGCTTGATATGTAGAGGGCATACATATCAAGCAAAGCATACATGTCAAGCAAAGCATACATATCAAGCAAAGCCTGAATACCCTGTGTTACAATCAGGCAAAGCCTGAATACCCTGTGTTACAACTAATATGTAACACTTATCAGGCTGATAGCCTATACAGGGCGATCAATCACCCAAGCCAATACAAGTGCAGCCACTGGTTGTGTTATATATGCATACCTAAAATTTTTGATTATAGGTCAGCAGCTGGTACGTTCTGGTTATGTTCGGTTACGATGAATGGACATATCCTAGAGGTATCATGGAGAATTTCGTTACACAAGTTTAATGTTTTAATCAGTCCTATTGAATCGCTTATGGAACAAGTACGGAGTTCACTGAAGGCCTAGATAGGTAAGCTTGCTTGTAGAGTCATTACTCCATGCAGAGTGGTAGCTTCATGATGGGGCTTGTCCATATTCAAAAACGTGTGGAAATAACTGGTGAATAAACTATAGCACTAGTTCTCACCGTATCCCAACTCATAGGATCATGAGGATAACAAAATGCTCTCTGTCTGAGTGGTTTTCATGGTGAAATCCAAGTCGTGCATCCTAATCATGTGAGTTAATCGATCTCCACAATCGATTTTAGCCTTGACGTCTATATAATTACTGCCCAGTTATAGCCCAGTTAGCTGGGCTACATACAAAATGTAGCCTGGGCGGCTCCTTTGATCTGAAGTGTGAAAGTGTTACATATCATAATATGGACATTATCAACATCTGTATTGATGAAACTCTCTGAGTATTGGTATTAGAGGTGTACTGATGTGGGTTTTTGGCATGTATCGATATCTGATATTGATGCCACCAAAAGAAGCTGATAACCAATAGCCAATCCGATATTTGCATTAAGCTTTAAGCAAACAAAAGTGTACTTTACCTATAACATGTTATAGTTAAAGCACCGCTGTGCATGTGTACGGAAAATACAGTACGAGGGGTGTGTCATGAGGCTAATACAACATGAGGCGAAGCCGAGTGTTGTATTTGCCTCAAGACACCCTCCGAGTACTGTATTTTTCATACACACAAGCAAGGCGGTGCTTTAAGTGTTATATTGTACTTCCTGGTCATCTGGCTCAGAGCGATTTTCTCTAGTACTCAAACCTCTGCGATTTTCGGTGATAAGGATATCAGTAAGTGTTCATATAATCTATTTCTAGTCGTAGAATGAACTAATAGGATTAGTTTGGCTAGTTTTAGAGATTTATAATGTCACGCACGTGATCAATTGTGCTGTCTTAGTGGAGTCGTGTTTAAAAGCTTTGTGATCAGATGATCAGTAAGTGTTTATACAATCTATTCCTAGCTGTAGAATGAACTCGTAGGATTATTTTGGCTGGTTTTAGCGATTTACAGTGTTGTTTATATAACATTCCTTAAATAAATTCTCTGCTTAACTGTACTGTATTTGCCCAAGTGTGCTGTGTTTGCCCAATTAAGCACATAACTGTACTGTATTTGCGCCGTTAGCTGCATAACTGTTCTGTATGATTCATACAGTACAGTTATGCAGCTGATTAGTACTGTACAGTGACAAATATAACGGTCGGACACCGGACAAAAACCGGACATAGGTGTTACGTGACCGAACAAATTTTACCACAGTCGGTCAAGATGGCCGGTCAAAAGCGCCGTAGTGAACGGACATTACAGCAGGCCTTGAGTTCCAGCAGTTCTACAGCCAGTACAAAGAAAAGCAAGCGGCAAATAACTGTTTCGACCTTCGAAAAGTGGCAGCAGCAGAATTACGACAGCGAGCACCAATCACTATCGTGGCTGAAATGCGAGACAGACAAAGCGGACAAGAATCTTGTCGCGTGCCTGTATTGTTCGGCCTGCAGGGAGTACCAGAACAAGATTTGCTCGATGAAAAATTATTCTGCTGTGTGGGTAAATGGATCGGACAACCAGCGTACGAGCAACTTGTTGGACCACGCAACCTCAGGACAACACAAGAAAGCCATGGCTGAGCTTCGCACAGCACAAGCGAGGGCAAGCAAGACGCCAGTTGTACAGTACGCCCCAATTGCTCGTGCCCTCTCAATGTTAAGTGATGTCGATCGCACAAGAATGCGAAAGAAGTTTGATGTGTGTTACCTTATGGCCAAGGAGGGTATCGCCTTTGAGAAATTTGTACCTCTGTGCGAGCTTGAATCACGCCATGGAGTTGAACTGGGCCATGCTTACAGAACTGCTCCATCAGCAAGTCTATTTACTCACTACATTGCGCAAGCCCAGCGCCAGCAGTTTCTCAAGTCGCTCTGTGAGAATAATTTTTATAGTTTTTTAATGGATGGGAGCACAGATGCAGGTAACGTTGAACAGGAGCTGGTAGTCATTCTTACATGCATGAAAGATGATGTTGCTGAAGAGAGGAAATCATGCACTAGATTTCTTAGTCTGGAATCTCCCGAGAAGGTGAATGCAAGTGGGCTTGTGAAGTGCCTTTCTCAGTCCTTGGCACCACTAGGAATAACAGACATTCTAGATGAGAACATGCTTAGCGCTGAAGGAAAGCCAGTCTTGGTAGGAGGAGGAACTGATGGAGCCTCTGTTAATGTTGCAGAGCATAATGGAATGAAAGGCATGATGCTGAGTTCCCATCCATGGCTAGTGTGGTCATGGTGCTATGCCCATCGTCTTGAGCTGGCTTCCAAGAATGCCCTCACCAGCGATCTTTTTATCAGTATCGATGAGATGCTGCTACGTCTGTTCTACCTTTACGAAAAGTCACCGAAGAAGACAAGGGAACTAGAAGAGGTTGTGAAGGATTTGCGAGAAGTGTATGAGTTTCCTAAAGGTGGAAACAAGCCAGTTCGGTGTCAGGGATCACGGTGGATCAACCACAAGCGCAAGGTACTTCAGCGTGTAGTTGACCGTTATGGGGCATACATTGGCCACCTCATTACACTTAGTGAGGACCATTCTGTTAAGGCAGATGAGAGGGCTCGTATTAAGGGGTATTTAAAGACCTGGACAAAGTATAGTACCATTGTTGGGTGTGCATTGTATGTAGACATCCTCAAATCTCCCTCACTCCTGAGCATGTCATTGCAGACTAGTGAGTTAGACATTGTCCTTGGCATTAAGAATACTCTGAAGTCTACCACAGCACTGAAAACCTTGGCAAAGAAAGACCCATTTGAGTGGCCCACTGTTAAGCTCCTGTTGCAGAAGATTGAGGATGAAGGGGACAAGAGGTCTTACCAAGGAGCTGAGCTGCGGAATTTCAGTGATGCTGTCCAAGTAAAGTTGAAGCAAGATGCTTTGAAAGATGTCACCAGACTTGATGAGAAGATGAGGGAGCGGTTGATGTGGTCAGACATTAAGTTATTGCGTGCACTAGTGGTCTTTCTTGAGACACAATCGTGGACAAAACAAATTCGTGTTGCAAGTACTGTAACCAACTCAGACGGTGCAGATGCCAATCTGTCTGATGATGATGATAATGACAAATCCTTGTGTGATGTCAAGGAATCTGTGGACTACCTTGCTTCACATTTTAGGCTTCCACTAGAGGCTAAGGGTGTTTTGATTGCTACTCTTCAGGATGAGATTGAAGACGCTGTGGAGTATGCACGAAACTATTTAGATATTGGTCGTTCAGAGTATCGGAAGGTCTGGTACAAGCTTCATACTTGCCCTGATCAGCGTAAATGGCCAAATCTCCTCAAGCTGTGCGCCCTTGTATTTAGCTTGCCATTTTCCAATGGCCGAGTTGAGCAAATCTTCTGCTCGTTGAAAGTTGTGAAGACTTCTAGGAGAACTAACTTAGAAAATGACACACTGAATGACCTACTGGAGATCTACATAGAAGGACCACCACTAGGCTGTTTTTGCCCTGATGTTGCAATTGAATTGTGGTGGTCTGATTGTTGCACTACTAGGAGAGTCAATCAGCAACCACGAAAAGCCTATCGACCACGAAACCCAGGATCATCTGATGCTGATAATGAAGAAGAGGAAGAATGCACAACAATCCAGCAGTGGGATGATTGGTTTGGTGAAGAAAGTGAAACTGACGAAGATTAAGCACTTGGGTTATTGTACATTATTTGCTGTCACTTAATTGTAAATTATAACAACAATGACTACTTACCATCATTCTGTCACTTCTTTATTTAATTATCATGTTATCAGTAAAGTTGATTAATTATAACTATCACAACTGATTATGATACTGTAATGTGGAAATATTCCTTACTATAGTTCCATACATTTAAGTTAACAAGGAGTTACATTTATTGCATGGATCACCTACTGAGAGCTAAAGTCTTAATTAAACATTGAATCTTCCCAAATTACAGTATACTGACTTACTAATCTATCTTGCACTCATGATCACTAGGCTCTGTTCTCCTCTTAGCACTTCTCAGCATATTAATAATGTAAATTTGAATTGCAGAATAAATTTATACTATATACGCACCAACAGACTATAGCTATGCTTATCAAAGAATTGTTATCTTACACATGTACAGCTAATAAGCAGCCTAATGTACAATGCTATTATGGTTAATTTAATTATGTACAAAAATTAGAAGTGTGCATATAATAGTGTACTGATAAACTGCTGAAATTACTCTCAGATTCAATTTCAGAGGGTCTATTTTTCAAAAATTTCCTGGGAGGCTCAGGGGCATGCCCCCAGACCCCCCTAGATAGTGTGCTTCACATACTAAGGTACCCATCCCTCTACATAAACACAGTATTACCCAGGAAGCCATGGAGTCCTACATCCCTGCCAACAAATTGTGTTATATCTATGTCCGGCCACTTTATTCAGTGGTCTGACATGTTGTCCGGACACTTAAGATTAGTTATATTTGTCACTGCTGTATGGACAATATGATACAGCATCGCTTTGATCCTCCCACGCAAAGTACAACATGTGCATGTATTCATTGGTATACTCTGCTGGTACACAGCTTGGGTTTCTGTTGTGCATTCCAGACAATTAGGTACCCACAAACATTTTTATGTATACTCCCATGAAGCCTTAAACAGATTGCATTACTCCATATTTTAATGGCTTGTGCAAAAGGCTGGTACAGCAAGTTTCCTTGGTTATCCTGTGACCCTTCTTTTTATTAAAAAGAACTGCTTCATTCGTAAAGACTGTGATAAGCTTTCCAGCAAAAAACACTAGAATCATGTGTATTTGTATGGCTTTGCGTAGCGTAGCGCTTGTTACAGAATGAACAAAAAGCCACTGGTACTAATGAGCCACATGGATAACATAGAAAACCAATGCATAATTCGTTTATGTATAAACTATTGTTACTGTATAAATATCGGTAGCGATATCGGTCCTCCTACTGTTCTGTACCGATATTGGTAAAAATTACCATATCAGTGGCCAATATTTTAGCTAATCAGTACACCTCTAATTGGTATAGCATTGAATTGGCCTTTGCTGACTTGGCAAAACACTAGTAAGCTAATGATGTGCTTTCATTTTACTTGTCTAGTTTCCTTCCCCACTTGCACATCGAAACCTGGAGGAAATAAAACTGGAAGAAACAGATTTGACAAGAAGAATAAATAGTTAGTGTGTTGTGTGTGTGTGTGTGTGCGTGTGCGTGTGTGTGTATGCTTATTCATTGTCAAAAAGTGTATGATGATGTTTTATTTCTTGCCATCGTGTGCAAGGGACTGGATATTCCTGTTCCCATTCACTTAAGGGCGTGACTATTACAGCATAAGCGCAGGGGTTACTAAAATGGTGAACAGACGATACAGAACACTTAGGAAGTGATGATACAGGTATTTATAATCAATTTTGCCATACAGCGGTTGTGTTGCTAAGTGGGTTACAGTATTTTAGAGTATTCTGTACTTTGTACGTATATACCATAATGAAATAAGGTTGGAAAAGGCAGTAGAAGAATTGTAGATCTATATATACTACATCTGAGTTTTGTTTTTGCCCATCACGATGACACTAGTCTCTGTAATGTAGCCAGAATTTCACTGACAATGATGTTGCTTAAGAAGTAAGTGCTTGGTGGTATAAAGTATTATTTTTTCAAACGAGTTCTTTTTGTATCTCGTCAGCTGCAGGCATAGACTTGTATGTACTATGATAGCACTCACAATAAATTTCCTGGTAAAAAGTGGCACTGTGGTACCAAGCATCACTTTGCCAAGTTGAAAAATATCTCTGCTGCGAGGCTACCCAAAGAAAGAAGCTTTTCCATAATCATTCATTACTCTACACCCAGTAGTTGGGGATCAGCCATATTTCCATTGTGTATCATCTCAGGGTGTTCAAAGTCAGCATGTGATGATGATTTGATTGGTATACAAATGATGATTATAAACTGGCCCCTCGTACTAGAGCTGTACCGATATTGGTTTTTGACATGTACCGATATCCAATATGGATATCACCAAAAGAAGCTGATAACTGATAATTGATCCGATATTTGCATTATAAACAAAAGTCATAGATAATCTATGCAAAAGTGCCTACTCTACAACATGTGGATATATTCATTGCTCACTCTATGCCTGTGGTGGTAGTGGCTTGGGTTTCTGTTGTGCAATCCAGACAATTAGGCACCCACAAACATTTTTAGACATATTGTAGATTGCGTGACTATTGTCAAAAAAAATTTTGAGGTCAATGATATCACATGAAAAGTAACCAGTCAAAGGCCATTATAGACTCAGTTTAAAATTAATTTGCAGCCATCTATTTGATTCACAGTTAGAATATTTTAAGTAAAGTGTATGTTCTATTAGAGTATTTCAACAGTGCTTTGTATGGGCTTCAGTTATCCGAACAATTTACTTATCTGAACTCTGAAACACATTGGGGTTCTGATAACTGAAGGTCCACTATACTTTAATTTACTTGGCCCCATGTTTGGTATGTACATGTGTATGTACATATGCATGTGTTGTGTGGATGGCACTCATGTTTTATGTAGTTGTGGTGTGTTTAATGTTGTTTTTGTGATGTTCTAGAACGTTCTAATATTATTGCTGGTGACCTAAGCAATGCCAGTCTCACCGTGGATGAGCTAAATGATACATTATCATCAGTGAGGCAGGAACGACACAGACTGGGTAAGTACTTATTACATGTACTCATGGTTTATGCACTACATATTTTGTATGCAGAACAAATAAAGAAATCTTCAAGTCTAGAGAGAAACTTTCTTTATCCCCTGTGTTTCTTCATGTTGCTTGCAATGACGGTAACTGTATTTCGATCTGCTTATTGTATTAGTTGTTATTAAAATAATATTTTTCAGGTTGTATCACTTCTACTGGTTGGCTTTAACTCAGTGTATGTGTTGTTCAAGGGCAGCTCCAAACCTAGAGGAGCTCAAGTTAGTGATAACTATTCCCATCTTGTGTGAATCTGTTAAAATGTTGTGTGAATTTAGGAGAACTTGTTTGGAAAAGATCATGCATCATTTCTTGGCCCATTGGGAGCCATAATTGAAGTAGTCATCATATTGTATCCTTTATATGGCATAGAATAAAGTTCATAGGTCAAGGTTTGAGCTCGCATGCGTGCACACCACGCACACACACAGCACATGCAGAGAAGAATTACCAGAATTACTTGCCTCCTCACTAAATGTATGCACCTACTCATTTTGTAGGTTCTTAACTATCAACAGATATTTCATGATGGCATCAGTAGTTGGTTTCTACAGTACTCCAGGACTATCCAAACTCCAGCCAGAATTACATAGTACCTCAATGATTAAGGTGTGTGTGGGTAAATGAGATATGTCTGAAATGTTGTGCCACTATAGATCATCAGTAATTGTATAGTACTGCTGATATTAAGTTCTGCTCTACCAGTTATGTCTAGGGCACTAGGTAAGTGTGGGTGCGTGTGCGTGTGCGTGTGCGTGTGCGTGTGACATATGGACATGTGTGTTTGTGAGTGAGTACGCTTATCTTTTGTTGTCCACATGCATGTAGACATGCACGCTACAATTTGGTATGAGTACTTTTTTCTCTTTTCCTTATAGGGATCACCAAATTTGACTTACTGGGTCACTTTGGAGACATCAAGTGGATTCGTAATTGGTGGCTGGTCCTCTCGTACAACATAGTGTTTGGTAGTTTTACTGGACTGGTCATTATTAAGAGGGTCACTAGTACCCTGTTAAGAGAAGCCTCACGTGCTCTAAGGATGTACAAATGGAGAAATCTTGTTTTTATTCACAAACGTAACAGACTTAAATCATCTCACTCTGATTGACTCACTACCACCATCCTGTTATTATTATTATAATGAAATAATATATTTAATAAAATAGTATATTTAATAAGTAAAGGCTTTTAAAGAAATGTGAATTAAGTGTAATTTGAATAAGGTACAAGAAGTGAAGATCCACCCTTTGATCTGGTTAATAGTGGCTAATATACGTAGTTAGTACAACAATTTGTTGTGTGGACCAGTACAAATTGATCATGAAAATACAACTAATTTTTGCACATGCTAATAAAAACTGACCATTTCATTTAATGCTGTAATTTTTAGTTACATAAACAGCGGAAGTCTCATGGTTTTAAAGTAAATCATGGCCGTGAAAGTCCCCACTAAGTTGAAATAACCTGGCTATGCGTTATTCATAATTTTAAGCTTTACCATAAAAGTTTCACCTTGAATAGCCTTAACCACAAAACTTTACCCATTAATGGTATATCTAATAAGCAAATCTATTCTTGTAGTAGGTCGTACATCCGTACAACACTCAAATGTTCCTCATATTGTTAAAGGTATTGTTACTTAATAAAAGTACCGATCCATACAACAGATAAGCAATGGTCCAACTTTACCATAAAATGGTTGCATTCAGGCCATGGTTGATGAAAGCATAAAGATCATGTATGGCAAACATATACATATTATGACTAAACATGGTAAATATTGTAGCATCTGTTTTACCTTGTCCAGTCCTAGCATCTTCTGATCACTGGCAACTGACTACTAGTTACACTACATGAATGCAGATAGTTATATGAAATTGTATGGTTGATTGATTATACTGGGGAACTTGTTTTTGTAGCAGCTTGCAATCTTTTACTTAATAATTATTCTAGCATTTTAATTTTTTTTTTTCAGCCTTGTTTTATTAATGTTGTGGTGGATGTTCTGCTATCTGACTGGTCAGTTAATAAAGTCTCCATTTTGCTTGAATTTACAAACTTGAGGCTGTTGTGATTGGATCTCACACTGGACCCAACTGCACATGAGTAAACCAAATGTTGCTGAGGTTTAGTCTGATCAGACTGGTTTTTGTCTCTGTTGAAGTGAAGTGTACAGGCTGAAACACATGCACACACACACACGCACACATTCCAACACTAGTGTACTACATACAAAAATAGTATGGACAAACACACAGATCTGCAAAAATAGTTTTTCACACAACAACTGATTAAGCATCCAAAAGCAAGTTCCATAGTGGTGTGCTGTTCTCTGTACAGATATGGCCAAGTTTCAGCTGTTTATCATGTTTTTGTATATGTTGAGCCAACACTCATGTCTATATGCTTCAACACAAAAAGCAAAACAACCACCATTGTTAACATATAAAAGACTGTAATAGCACTGAAGAATTCATGTTAAATCCTCTATCAGTTCGGGGAATTAGTACAATGCATGAGGGGGTGCGTGGGATACTGAAACACAATCTCAAAACCTTTACATCATGTGCTGTGTAGCTAGCTAGCCAGTAGCTAGAAGTTATATTGAGGTATAGGAAAATGAGATCAAAGAGAGAGCTCTTCTCAGACTTAAAAAAGATGTCACTGTAAAATAATGAGTATATATAGCCTAGAACTGTTGAAAGATATGCAACCTCTACTAAAGTACTCTAATAGAACAGTCTTTTAAGATTAAAGAGCCTAACTGAGTAGGATAAAAGCTCTGTTGCAATTTAAAAGGAAACTGTCAGCTGAAGCTGATTCAACCAACCAACCAAGGCCTCAATTCTGACCAGTATAC
This sequence comes from Dysidea avara, assembly GCF_963678975.1. Taxonomy (NCBI): domain Eukaryota; kingdom Metazoa; phylum Porifera; class Demospongiae; order Dictyoceratida; family Dysideidae; genus Dysidea; species Dysidea avara. The sequence goes on from NC_089281.1 coordinate 19,376,379, forward strand.
AACTACATAGCTATATTTACTAAGCCAAAGGTATTGTTTTGAGGTTCATGGTATCAACTGATGCTAGCTATCATCCACTAGCTGACAGTAGCTGTTCTGATTCATTTCTGATGGAATATTAAGACATACAAACATAGTGCAATGTGACACCTGACTTTGTGGTGTCTACTGCAAAGTAGAATAGTATCAATTTTCAAGTTTGTACATTAAAACGTAACTTTGCCAGTACATTGGTGTAGTGTGCTTAGTGTGTGATGGAGGAAAAGGATGATTTCCTCAACTCTGGTTCAGGTGTCACAGATGATTCGGGCTCACTTTTACCAGGCTATTTCATCTACCTGTCCCTGGGGTTCAAGTGGATTCTATCACTGTTCATCTTGCCAATGGCTGGATGGGTTTTAGTCACCATCAAGACTATAGAAGACTACACAAGTCTCATAACATTTTTGTGGCTAATCTGATGATCGCTTGTATAATGGTAGCATTAACTGGTACCTTCATGGCAACCATCATGGTAGCTGGGCATATCACTGGTTTGGGAGATTTCATCAGCTGTAACGTGTACCACTTTCTTTTATGTCCAGGTGTTGAGTTGTACTACACATTCCTGATGATATAAGTTGATAAGATGATAGCCATAGTGTACCCCTACCATTACAGAAAGATGATGACACCTCATGTTGTAGCATATACCATCACTGCTTCATGGGTTCTGACTGTTGGTCTTACCTCTCCTAAACTTTTCAATCCTGGTGATTACACCAAAGTAGCAGAGTACGCTGTTTGCCTATCACATGGAAGTTCTCTCATTGAAAGACTGCTTGGTTACACGCTGCCTATCATGACATCGTCACTTCTAGCAGTGATAATAGATATCTATTTGGCCATCAAAGCATACAAAGTGAGCAAACAGATTGAAAAGGAAACCAGGCTATCAGGGGCTACCAGCGATCAACTTAAAACCTTAAAGCAAAAAGAAGTCACTATCAAGAGGCACATGAAGCCAATGATAACACTGCTCATAGCTGTTCTCGGTAGCACACTTACTGGTGTGTTCATAGCATTGCTGTATTATCCAGTAAGAGCAATGGAGACTGCTACCTTCTACAAACAGTTCATGGAGCTGGTTTCCATTACAAATATTAGCTTCATTGTCTTGCTTATGCAGCCATTCATCTATGGACTGTATTTCAAGCACACCCGTGAACCAATGATTAAGCTACTGAAGAATACTGTTCCCAATTGCAAATTTAATTCTGTAGCTCCACAAGCATAAGTTTTATGGTAGATGAATAATGTTAACACTGTTATATCTACCGCACATTATATTTATGCATTGTAATAATTATATGTATCTATATCTTTGAAATACATCTTGTCGGCCAGTGGAATATTAGACCATTTTATTTGGCTTTCTAATGCAGTTATATTCCTACTGACTACTGCTAAAGGATCACGTTTTATGTGCAAATTAAATACATACCGTAATTAGCTTTTTTGTTTCTTACACGAAAATTTTTACATAAGATCGAACTACTCTAATAGAGCAGTAATTCACGTAGATCATACGAAAATATTTTGACGAAAATTTTTATCACAAAATATTTTTGCACGAAAATAAAGCGAATTACAGTTAGTATCAAGACACACGGTAGTGTGTCGTGCGGCCCAAGAAGCCGGCGCGAAACCCCGTGAGTATATTGACAGGAAGAAAGAAAACGCAATTTTCGCACCTCCGTAGCTCTGTGCTGCCTTGATGAAACAAGACAAATGTTGCTGTGTAGATTCCCTCCACCTTCAGTACTCCACATTCCAAATTTGAGCGAAATCGCTTCAGGCATTCCTGAGATATGCGACTTCAAAAATTGGCTTAGTTTCTTCGTTTTTTTTTTCTTCTTATTTTTCTTCCTCTTTTCGCACACTTACAAAAACTGCTATAAAACGCGAACGCGTTATCCGGTTGCCTTGAAATTTGGCACACAGAAGGGGGGTATAAAGGCGCATCTCGGTACCAACTTTGGCTGGAATACCATAAACAGGCAAAGAGTTATGAGCGATTATGCACGAAAAATAACACCAATATGTTGTCACGCCTACAGGGTAAACCGCGTATGGGAAGAAGCTGAAAATCGGTGGGTGAATAGGTTAACTATTGAACCTCAAACCTTTTGTGGTTTGAAAGAAATCGAGCTAAAAACCAGGAAGATACAGCGAAAAAATCAACAGTGTGTAACAATTACGCAATCGAGATTAGTTAATTTTTTATTTTATTATTATTATTATTATTATTATGCTTGCCACGCCTACCAGATAAACCACTTGGGGTAATGCTTTGAAAATCGCTGTACAGATGGAGTTATCATCTTAGAAAGGCTCTTCAATGGTGTAGAAGAATCAGACTTAAAGCCACGGAGTTATAACACGAAATCCAACTTGGTGTAGCAAGTGCGAGATCGAGATACTCTAATAGAGCAGTCATCCTAATAGAGCAGTCACTCTGAACAGAATTCAAGAGATCAGTTAGAAATAAGTAACCTGTATAGAGATCAGCTACAAACAATTCACCCTGTTCAGACATCAGTTAGAAGAAGTTTTCTTGTAGAGAGTTCAGTTACAAACAAATCACCCTGTTGAAAGATCAGCTAGAAGATGTCACCTTGTAGATAGTTCAGTTACAAAGAAACCACCATGTAGAGAATTCAGCTACAAACTAGTGACCTTGTAGATACATCAGCTAGAAGAAGTTACCTTGTAGAGAGTTCAGCTACAAAGAAACCATTCTGTAAAGAGCTCAGCTGCAAACAAATCACCTATACAGAATTCAGCTACAAACAAATCACCCTGTAGAGAGATCAGCTAGAAGAAGTTACCTTGTAGATAGTTCAGCTACAAACAAATCATCCTGTAGAGAGATCAGCTAGAAGAAGTTACCTTGTAGATAGTTCAGTTACAAACAATTCACCCTGTACAGAGCTCAGCTAAAAGAGGTTTCCTTGTAGAAAGTTCAGCTACAAACAAATCACCCTGTAGAGAGATAAGTAAGAAGAAGTTACCTTGTAGATCGTTCAGCTACAAACAATTCACCCTGTAAAGAGATCAGCTAGAAGAAGTTACCTTGTAGAGAGTTCAGCTACAAAGAAACCATCATGTAGAGAATTCAGCTGCAAACAAATCATGTATAGAGAGTTCAGCTACAAACAAATCTCCCTATAGAGAGATCAGCTAGAAGAAGTTTCCTTGTAGAGAGTTCTGCTACAAACAAATCACCCTGTAGAAAGATCAGCTAGAAGAAATCACCTTGTAGAGAGTTCAGCTTCAAAGAAACAATCATGTGAGAGTTCAGGTACAAACAAATTGTCCTGTAGAGAGATCAGCTAGAAGAAATCACCTTGTAGAGAGTTCAGCTACAAAGAATCTATCATGTAGAGAGTTCAACTACAAACAAATCACCCTGTAGAAAGATCAGCTATAGAAGAAATCACCTTGTAGAGAGTTCAGCTACAAAGAAACCATCATGTAGAGAGTTCAGCTACAAACAAATCGGCCTGTAGAGAGTTAAGCTACAAACAAATCTCCCTGTAGAGAGATCAGCTAGAAGAAGTCACCTTGCAGGGAGTTCAGTTACAAAGAAATAAACCATGTAGAGAGTTCAGCTGCAAACAAATCACCTGTAGAGAGTTCAGCTAGAAACAAGTCACCCTGTAGAGAGATCAGCTAAAAACAAGTCACCTTGTAGAGAGTTCAGCTAGAAGAAGTCACATTGTAGAGCTACAAAGAAACTACCATGTAGAGTTCAGCTGCAAACAAATCACCCTGTAGAGAACTCAGCTACAAACAAATCGCCCTGTAGAAAGATTAGCTAGAAGAAGTTACCTTATAGGGAGTTCAACTATGAACAGATCACCCTGTAGAGAGTTCAGCTACAAACAAATCACCCTGTAGAGAGTTAAGTTACAAAGAAACCACCATGTAGAGAGTTCAGCTGCAAAAAAAATCAATCACTCTGTAGAGAGTTCAGCTAGAAGAAGTCACCTTATAGAGAGTTAAGCTGCAAATAAATCACCCTGTAGAGAATTCAGCTACAAACAAATCACCCTGTAGAAAGATCAGCTAGAAGAAGTTACCTTGTAGAGAGTTCAGCTACAAAGAAACCACCTTGTAGAGAGTTCAACTGCAAACAAATCACCTGTAGAGAGTTCAGCTAGAAACAAGTCACCCTGTAGAGAGATCAGCTAAAAACAAGTCACACTGTAGAGAGTTCAGCTAGAAGAAGTCACATTGTAGAGAGTTCAGCTACAAAGAAACTACGACGTAGAGAGTTCAGCTGCAAACAAATCATCCTGTAGAGAGTTCAGCTAGAAGAAGTCACCTTTTAGAGAGTTCAGCTACAAAGCAACCACCATGTAAAGAGTTCAGCTGCAAAAAACTCAATCACCTTGTAGAAAGATCGGCTAGAAGAAGTTACCTTGTAGAGAGTTCAGCTACAAAGAAACCACCATGTAGAGAGTTCAGCTGCAAATAAATCACCCTGTAGAGAACTCAGCTACAAACAAATATGCAGTGTAAAAAGATCAGCTAGAAGAAGTTACCTTGTAGAGAGTTCAGCTACAACGAAACCACCATGTAGAGAGTTCAGCTACAAACAAATCACCTGTAGAGAGTTCAGCTAGAAACAAGTCACCCTGTAGAGAGATCAGCTAGAAACAAGTCACCTTGTAGAGAGTTCAGCTAGAAGAAGTCACATTGTAGAGAATTCAGCTACAAAGAAACCACCATTTAGAGAGTTCAGCTGCAAACAAATCACCTGTAGAGAGTTCAGCTACAAAGAAACCATTCTGTAAAGAGCTCAGCTGCAAACAAATCACTTGTACAGAATTCAGCTACAAACAAATCACCCTGTAGAGAGATCAGCAAGAAGAAATTACCTTGTAGATAGTTCAGTTACAAACAAATCACCCTGTAGAAAGATCAGTTAGAAGAAGTTACCTTGGAGAAAGTTCAGCTACAAAGAAACCATTTTGTAAAGAGTTCAGCTGCAAACAAATCACCTGTACAGAATTCAACTACGAACAAATCTCCCTGTAGAGAGATCAGCTAGAAGAAATTACCTTGTAGAGAGTTCAGCTACAAAGAAACCACCATGTAGAGAGTTCAGCTGCAAAGAAATCACCCTGTAGAAAATTCTGCCAGAAACAAATTGCCCTGTAGAAAGATCAGTTAGAAGAAGTTACCTTCTAGAGAGTTCAGCTACAAAGAAATCATTCTGTAAAGAGCTCAGCTGCAAACAAATCACCTATACAAAATTCAGCTACAAACACATCACCCTGTAGAGAGATCAGCTAGAAGAAGTTACCTTGTAGATCGTTCAGCTACAAACAATTCACCCTGTAGAGAGAGCAATTAGAAGAAGTCACCTTGTAGAGTGTTCAGTTAAAAAGAAACCACCATGGAGATTTCTGTAATCAATATATGTGACCGGATTTGCGAAAAGGGGTCTTCCACACACATCCAATTTTGTAAACGTTGGAGACCATAACTCAGTGTACAAGTAACATATTAACCTGAACATTTCACCATGTATTCAGCTATAGTGGTGCTCACCACTGCCCAAATATCAAGGCAATAGCTCTTTCCAATCTGAAGTTATCAATTTTCAAAGTTGGCAAATTGGATGTGTGTGGAAGACCCCTTTTCGCAAATGCGGTCAAATATGTATTATACAGTATATATAATTTGTACATTTACTGATAAAATATTTAAAGTACATCTACTTCATCTTTTTTTCTTCCTGTAGTGAAGAAAAAAACGTAGGTTAAAAAAGTCCCAAAGCTGGTATACAAATACAAAAAGAAATGAAATCTAATCCAAAACAGCCAAGCTGTAAAAAAAGTGTGCGGCCCTCAGAAAGGCTATGGTGAAAAAAGATGTGAAATCCAAGGTGGCGGCCAAGAAATGGCTGTGATGGTAGGTTAATGGTAAAAATTTTAATAATGACAATTTAGGTAAATTTTGTGAAGCGGCACAAAAATTCACCTGAATTGTCTTTATTAAATTTTTTACCATTAACCTACCATCACAGCCATTTCTTGGCCGCCACCTTGGATTTCACATCTTTTTTCACCATAGCCTTTCTGAGGGCCGCACACTTTTTTACAGCTTGGCTGTTTTGGATTAGATATCAGTACTCTGATAACCCTTTAAGTAGTCTGTGAAGTAGGGATGTCATGAAATGTCATATGTATGAAAGTCATGTGCACAGTCTTCACAACTAACATTACCCACAACAGAACTTCAATTCTACATAGACTTGTGTTGCTATAAAAGAAGAATACTCTATTACATTCATAGGGTAGTGATTTGAAAGATAAATTGCTTCATTAATATACTTTCTAGTGCAGTACTGAATAAATTCAAGTACAGTATATTAAGTCTTTTACCAAGGTAGCTGCTTTGGTTGCCTCAATGGTAGCTACTACTGCCTATGACTAATTCATTTTCACTCCCAATTCTTGTTTTTATATCACATCTGTCAGGTTGAAGTACAAATTATGTACTACCACAAGTACAATTAGGAATGCCAAATTTGAGTTGGAGATCATGGAAATAAAAAGGTATAAGTTAACAAGGGAGGTCACCTATATGCATTATAGCAGTTGCTGTAAGTGAAAAGGTATGTCTTTGACTCTTGGACCTAGGCGATGTGAAACAGTAAAGAATTCAAGCCTTTAGCACTAACCACAGTTAATTATGTTTGCATGGCTGAAGGTAAGTCAGTTGTTAGTATGGAAGATTCGGTTGAAACAAAATTCATAGATACTTGTATATAGAGAGCATTATTAATAGAAGCATGTTCAGGGGATGCATGCATGCCTAACCGATGCTGCCAATTAAGCTGTCATGAAGAAACTCTTCTTTGAATTTCCTCATAATTGTTAACAGACACTAATATTAACTCTAGATCCTATCTTCTGTTCTATAGGTTGTTAGGTCTTATAGCTGAGCCACTCCTACTTTAGCTTTTAAAAATATACATGTAATGCACTGATGTAAGAAAAGTTCTAGTGTCTAGTGCTAACGTTGCTTTGGATATCTATAGTTGCACTGTTGAGGTGTGGCCTACACTGTAAGTGACCATATCTAATAGCTGACCTTTAAAGCTGTGCGTGTTGACCCAGGCCAGATTTACTTGTATATTTTTTGAGATTTAACATGTTAGCTTTATTATATTATCGATATTTGGTCTGTAGTTATTCCTGTAAATCTGAATGCATTGCATTCAGAAACAACCGACCAACCATCAATAATATATCACTGTCAATAGTGCAATAAGACACCACACTTTGTAGTACTAACAGCAAAATAAATAGTATTAATTATCAAATTTAGCTTAAAACTTTGTGACCTTGTCATTGTTGTATCAGTGCATCAGTGTGGTGTGTTCAGTTTGCAATGGAAGGAATGGATGATTTCCTCAGCTCTGGTTCAGGTATCACTGAGGAAACAAATGATCTGGGCTCCCTTTTACCAAGGTATTTCATTTACTTGTCCCTGGGGTTCAAGTGGATTCTATCACTGTTCATCTTGACAATGGCTGGATGGGTTTTAGTCACCATCAAGACTACTAGAAGATTGCACAAGCCTCATAACATCTTTGTGGCTAATCTGATGATCACTTGTATTATCACTGTAATAATTGGTACTTCTCTGTCAATGATTGTGGTAGCTGGACATATCACTGGATTTCATCAGCTGCAACGTGTACACCTTTCTTCACTCTTTAGGTGCTGAGTTGTACTACACATTCTTGATGATATCAGTTGACAAGATGATAGTCATAGTGTACCCCTACCAACACAGAAAGATGATGACACCTCATGTTGTAGCATATACTATCACTGCTTCATGGGTTCTGACTGTTGGTCTTGCCTCTCCTAAGCTTTTTAATTCTGGTGATTACACTAAAGTAGCAGAGTATGCTGTCTGCCAATTTCATGGAGGTTCCTTCATTGAATTACTGCTTGCTTTTACACTACCCACCTTGATGTCGTCACTTCTAGCAATCATGATAGATGCATATTTGGCCAACAAAGTATACAAAGTGAGTAAACAAATTGAAAAGGAGACAAGGCTATCAGGAGTCAACACTGATCAGCTTAAAACCTTAAAGTAAGAACAAGTTACTATCAAGAGACACATGAAGCCAATGATAACACTACTCATAGTTGTTATTGGTAGCACACTTACTGGTGTATTTGCTGCACTTCTGTATTTACCAGCACGAACAATGGACACTGCTACATTCTATAACCAGTTCATGGAACTAATTTTCATTACAAATACTGACTACATAGTCTTCCTATTGCAGCCATTCATCTATGGACTTTATTGGGCATAACATCTGATTTATATTACCATTTCAGCAAATTTGCACACTTACAATTCTGGCTAAAGAGCTACTGTACATGACTGCTGCCTCCTATTTTATTGACAACAAGCCGATTGCTACTGTTGATAGCACTAAAGATCTAGGGATAATAATAACACAGAACTTAACATGGGAGAACCACTACAAATTAATATCAGGCAAGGCCTACAAAATTCTTGGATTAATTCGTAGAAGTTTTTCAGGTAATGGACCAGTTGAGACTAGAAAAAGGTTGTATATCTCACTTGTTCATTCACAAATCTTATATTGTTCACAAGTGTGGAGACCTTATCTAATTAAAAATATCAATATGTTAGAAAGAATACAGAGGCGAGCTACAAAGTGGATTTTGAATGACTACCAATCATCATATAGGTCATGCCTGGTCACTCTACATCTATTACCACTAATGTATGTATATGAAATGAATGATATTATGTTCTTCATCAAGTCCTACAAGCAACAGTCATCACATTTCAATATTACTGAATATGTCCAGTTTAGTACCTCTAATACACGATTTGGTGCATCTGAATAAATGGTTTATCATAGATGTTCCTCCAACACTGCTCAAAACTTTTACTTTTATCGTTTACCACGTCTCTGGAACTCATTACCAAAAATAGACCTATCTCTGTCCACAAACATTATTAAACACAAACTGTACAACTACATGTGGGATCATTTCATGTGGCAATTCAATGATACAAACATTCATACCTTCCATTACCTCTGTCCCTGCTGCCACTGTTCAACAGCGTCACCATCACCAATATAATATTATGCAGTACTGTTATAAGTAATTATTTACTGTAATTAACTGTAGTAGAGTCACTGGCAGCACTTGTCAGTGGCTTTCAGTACCTCTTTTGTGTGTGTGTACTGAAAAACAATAATAATAATAATTTCAAGCAAACCCGTGAACCGATGATCAAGTTACTTAAGAACATCTTTCCTACATGTAAACATAATTCAGTAGCCCCACAAATGTAAATGTTATAGACAATAATTTTATCCATGCTGCACAATAATACAGTTTATTTAATCATGTTTGATGTATCCATGTAAACACAGCCTATGCAAGCGGTGAAAATAGTGTAGCCTTCAAAAAAGGCCAGGTTGTGGAATCAAAGGTTGCAGCTAATAAAATTAATAAATGGCCACAATGACATTGATGACTATCAAATTTAATAATGATAACCGTGGTACTATTTAAACTGAACATCACTGTACCCATTTTTATCATCTTTTTCAGGTCTTGAGAAATTTGTAAAAGGTTTGGTTCAATAGCTTTGGTGCCATGAGCAAGTTCAGTGAAGTTTGTTTTGCAGTGTTAAAATTAATTTTTATTCTAATACATGACAGTGAACATTCTCTGGACTTACAACAAGGTCGGTGCCAGTAATAGTGTAGTATATGTACAGATATAGCTGGTTACGTTATAATTGCAACACCGGTGCTAGAATAAAATTTATTAACAGTTTAAAGAACAACAGTTTTGGATACTAGCTTTTGTATTCAATCTTGATTACTATAATATTCCCACTTCTTTCTTGCTATTGGGCAATATAAATACTCACTTATTTTACTATCAATAAGGCAGTAGCTATTGTTTAGTAGGGTTCCCCTAAAGTGACGTGCACTACTAAAAATTCCACGTCTAATAACTATCATAAATTATCATATGTGATGAAAAAAATCACCTTTCTGCATCAAATACAGTATTAAAAACACTAATTACAGGCAACTGGATATAGAATTATGAAAAAAATCATCAAGTCCATAGTTTGGTTAGCCTGATCACTATCGTCCTACTTTGACATTGGAAAGATGGTGAAACAAGCCAATTTAGGGATTTTCCCACATTGCTACAATGCCAAGTAGGGATTTTCCCTCATAGCTATCATCATCCCTTTTTAATTGCTGGAATCCTACTTTCATTTTAAAATATTTTTTTGCTGGACAAAAGCCTTGCGACGTACATTTGCTAACCTATCAACTCCAGTCTTAAGTCATTTTCAAATTGAAATTTTGATTGAATAAAAATAGCCCACAATTGTATAAATGTGTATCAGGACAAGGTAAATTCTGATTTAACATTTTGTGATCCTTGCGCCTAAACACAAGCCTTTTCACTACTTCTCATGCTTAAAATATTAATTTGTCTATTTTATACCATGTAAGAGTATGTATGTCACTAATCAAAGTGCATGTAGATTATCACAACATAAATTTCATGAGTACATCACGTCCATAATGTCATGTTATAGATACGCAATGGCCGCCATTCCTACTGCACACATGCTATCATAATGACCAGTGACAAAGGATGGGGTTCACAAATATGACATGGGAAAGACCATATTATGCTTTGTAGCTATTGCGCACAGCACTATGGTATAGAACATCACAAACATTTTGCATTTGATGGCAAAGATTGTCACATCAACGATGAATGATATTATATGTCTGACCATTCTTGTTCAGACATTCTGGCTGGATGTCACAAATTTATAATTTCAGGCTCTGGACTGTAGTATAGTTATCCTTGTAGTTAGTGCTATAATGTGTTCCTAACACTAACTACAAAACTAGCTGCAGACACATGGAAAAATTGATGCTATGTATTTAGCTGGTGCTGACATTATGTCAGGTCAGTTATTGCAATTGTCTTGAAATTCTGGTTAGACTAATGTTTTTATTAAATGGTGTAGCAGTGCCAGAAATTAGTCAGACAATTGCCACCAAATCTCATGTTGATCTGACATAAGTCAGCACCAGCTGTGCTACACCCTTTAATGAGAATGTTAGTCTAATAATAATAATCTACAGAATTATTTATTATGACAAACTATTACTTCGGTACATAAAGAAAAATAGATGTGAGGCACACATGACTGTTCTGTTTGAGTTTAGGGCACTTTAACAAAATCAAATGATCCAGTTAGGATATGTTGCAGTACTGAATTTAAGCCAAGGCAGCCGCTCTACTGCCCACAATTACTTGCTTGTCAAGTCAAAGCATAAGTTACAATCAAATGTCTGTGAAACCCTATTGAACCACTCCATAACTAATATATGACAATCACAAATTTTGATGGAATGGTTTATAGACTAATACATGTGTAATGACAAAAATTATTTAGCAGACTTAATATCCCGAATACCCTTAGCACCTACAAAAATAGCATCATTTTCCACTGGTGAATCTTCCCTGTCAAACAAGTGTCCTGAAAGTCGTCTGAGTTGTCCTCTCTTTGACAGTCCAAAACTCAACCCATCTGGTCTCTTAATGTCATGTCTTACTGTACATGTTGTTGTTGATGATGATGAATGCGACGTTGTGTCATCACTACTCTTTAATAATGGTTGCTTCTTTTGTAGCATTGGGGGTGTGGTCTCATCCGTCATATCATCATGATCCTCTGGGCGAGGATTATGAAGGTAGCTACCAGTGTTAGAATCCTTTAATACAGTGTGATCCTTCAGAGGACATTGTTGTCCAGCTGATAAAAAGCTTTTCATTGGCATTCCTAATAATCGTAACAGACGCTCATTTCTGGATTCTGTCTTCTGTTCTACAGGATGGTGAGTTGTTTCAACAGTTTTCTTTATTGAGTCTCTTCCACCTATCTCCTTTACCTCTTCAATTGGTACAGGTATATTGTTTGTTGTGCTCACATGATCAGGGGTTGGTGTAGTCACTTCAGGCTCTTCCACTTCCTCACTGTTGGCATCACTGGATGCTTCACTGTCAACATCACTTTCTTCTGGTGGTGGTTGTTGTGGCTGTTGTTGGACTACTGTGGCTTCAAAGCTATCCCATATTGACGTTCCAGAAGGTGTATTGTTGATAGGTGAGGCTGCAGCTGGTGCAACATCAAAGTCATCGTACAGGGAGAACAAGTCATCAGGTGCTTTATTTTCCTCTTTTTTCTCTGCAGGTAGTGGTGGAGTCACAAGAAAAGGATTTTTTACAGTAGATGAAGTTTTTGCTATCTTACGAGGTACAAATCCACTATGATCAACTTGTTTCTTCTTTTCTTTCTTTGGTTTAACAGTAGCTTTCTTCTTAGGAGGTGGGGTCATGGCTGGTGGTGGTGGTGGTTGTGGTTGAGATTTAATGAGCACTGTAGGCTCCCATGGTTGATTGGCAGTGCTTGTGATCACTGGGTAGTATAGTGTGGGTGTTGAAGTAGTTGTAGATTGTGGAACAGAGTCTGTGGATTGTGGATTAGACTGTGTGATAGCCTGTTGGTCGTCACCAACTGGTTTAAATGCTGATAACATTCCTCCTGATGAAAATGCTACCTGTCTGATTATGTGATCTGATATGACTACATCACATGATGTAAAATGGATACCTCTTCATGTTCATCAGTACTCTCTCTCTAGCAACAATACGTTGTGCACGTTGCTTTTCTTGTTCACTCTCTTTGTCCTTACGTCCACCTACACAAAGATACATTCCACATACAGATATGCACACACAGACGTACCCACTACAGACAGTGAGTGACACATTAATTTCCAGCCTTACCAATCCTGGAACACTCATACGCATAAAACAGGTATCAGGACTGAGTTGTGCAGGTAATTCCTCTAGGAGACTGAACTAGTACCCACCAGGAGGGCTGCATCATGTTCATAAGTACAGGCTTGGACACACAAAGCCCTACAAACCCAACTGGATTTCATAAGAAATTATTGGCCTCCATTAATACAACGATAGAGTACTTAAACACACACACAAACACACACTATATATATACACACATAATGTGACACACATACTGTACTATTGGTACATTCACTGTATGTGAGTAGCTAGTCGCACCCACCAAATCTCCTGCCGGCCTCATATTGTTTTAACTGCTTCAATCGCTGGTTGTGGGCATGGCTGTAAGAGTTAAGGTGATTGTCATACTCCATGTAGTTAGTGTACTGCTTGTCACATAATTCACAGTAAAATGACTTTCTCATTTCTGTAATGACCTCCGCCATCTGTATAGATAAAAAAAAGATCACATGATAGCTAAGTGGGATGGGGATAGACACACCTTCTCTTCTCTGTCTGCATGTGCTTTGTATTTCTCTGCCAACTCAGGAGTGATCTGTTTCTCAATTTCCAACTGTCGTCGCTTCTCTGTTGCATCTTGAGCATTCTCCAGCTGGTAAAAGGGGTGGGGCTCATCACCACCCACACTCCTGCAGCAAGATACTTACCTCAAACTGCCACCTGCCAATTCCCATGTGATCATCTTTTGGTCGGAATGGGATGGGATCCAAGTCACCTGATTATAAGTACAAATACATTTGTGACAAACTATTAAAAAAATTACTACAAAGAAAAAATACACAAGATTTAATCGAGCCATTACTCAGGGAAGCAAGTCTCACTTAAACTTATATACCATTTTATTTGCCTGTTCATGGAGAGTTTGAAAACCTTTGTTCCATTTTTGTCACCCAAATGGTACACGTGTCACATGTGTTTGTTTAAGATATGGTACACACAAAAGGATCGTCGTCATTTCTTCAATAAAACTACCTTCACATGTGTATGTGCAAGTGATTACAGGGCTAAAACCATACCTGCATTGATTTGCAAAATCCATGGTGAACATTTTAAGCCAAATCCCAATGTTGTAGACTAGGAAGTTATGGCTAAAATGTAATCCATTGGACACAGTAGATAATGCCGAGGAAATGGAAGAAATTCAGAAGTTGCACAAACTAGGCAGATTTTTTGCTGAGATGGTTACATTTTGAAAAGAATATAATAATCATTTACACCAGCTCACATCACTACATGGATAATGGATGTGCTTACAACCACTACGATGGGGATGGCCAGGGAAAATGTAGATTGGTAGGCTTTATAGTGACATGTCGATATGAAATTCACCAAGTATATTTACCGACCAGTGCAACAAAATTGCTACACATGGTACTTAACCAAAACTATTCAAGCCCCTAGCTTCCGTACAAGTGTCAGCTCAAATAATTTTGAGTTCCCCCAACTTTTTAACCTTCTTCTGCCTCTGATTTTTACACATGTAACCAATCAATTTAGAATGACAGTCTGTGGCTCTGTATACTTCTTAAGCAGAGAAAAGTAACTGACTAGAGTAGTGAGACCCCCTGAACTTTATGTATACATACTTAGGAGTATCTGCTAGTCCTCTGTTCATGATTGCAGTGATTACAATAGTGTGCTAAACACAGCATGTTCCTTTTAGGATCTGGTCCCCCTGGAAAGGTTTTGAAAATAGGTGCTACGAGATTGAGTCTGGTGGCACTTTTTGCAAAATGAATATGATGTAACTAATAATCCTACTCACTCATTGTCAGTATTATATGATCATGTGGAGCCCCACCTACTATAGGGTATGCAGTCAACTTTACAGCCAATGATATTACTGCAAGGACAATAATCCTACTTACTCATTGTCAGTATTATCCTCAGGATCAGGTCTAATAAGGAACACATTAACACTTTGACCTAAAGTTTTAAAATTTAGGTACAACATATGTACAATGAATCCTTCCACTATTATGATGCATAGCTGCTAGTTTGGAAACCACGACGATATTTAATCTCATGATACACTTGTGACATCACACAAGGTAATTATTGGAAGAGCAATCTGAAAGTTGGGGGGGCTCCAGCTCCTACTTTCCGCCGCCACTGAAAATTGGTCAGTATTGGCCACTCACCAACCCTGCAGGCCCAAGTTTCCTTCTGTACTACTAATGTCTGTCAAGCTACCACTAACTTAAACATCACTGCACCTTGTTCCTTCCTTCCCAGTCCTCTTCCTCTGCACCATCCCAGCTTGCTGATCAACTTGTAGCCAGTATTCTCCTGTGAAATACAATACCTGCCAACAACGAGCCTACAGTACTCGCCGCGCCCTCTCCCCTCGTATGCATTTTGCGTGACACACCTCCGGAATGTGGTCCTCCACTGATGCGCGTTCGACTTCAGGAGCGTCAATGTATTCGTCGAATCCGCTGACATCATTCTGTGAAACACTTTTAGTGTGGTGAAGTTACGGATAATGGCTCTAACCTTGATGGGTCTCTTCTCTGAGAATCTGTAGAAACCAGCGGTGCGTCCGGCCATCTTGATAAGCGTCAGTACCACAATCGAACCGAACCAACGATGATCTTGTTTTCAGGTTAGTAAACGGAATATCGCACATGTCTGTGTAACGAAGCCACGCCCACTAATCGTGAAGGTTTTTCTGTCGTCATTTTGACTGGGAAATTCTTTATTTTGATGTCATTAGGTTTTCCCCCGACATCAATTTGGCTGAATGACACTGAGATCAGACCTATTCTGCGGATCTAGCTACTGGGATCGCTTGACTGGGATGAATTTATTAGAATCGAGGACAGAATTATCTCGAGAAACCATGTCTTCGGAGCGGGCGAATTTTTTTTTTGGGCACACTTTGGACTTAGAAATTTTCACGCATTATTTTTTTCCGGATAATGTTGCGCATGTTATACCGGATACTAACCTGCTCTGGTACTCACGTTGCCAGGGCACGTTGCTCTAACAGGGTGTCTAAGCTGTGTTTCCTGCCAGGCTGACAGTACAAAGGGAGGGCAAAAATCACCTTAGGAGGAGACGCCTCTTCCTCCCGTTTTTTCAGCACCAGAATGTTTTCTCACATCGTGATTGGCAACCTCAGTGCCAGTCTGGCATTAGATCACATCACAGAACTACTCACAGCCATTGTTGAAAGTGAGTATGAAGCATTTTGTGTTTTAATTCTTTTTAGTAACCAACACCAGTTTGATGGATGTGTCACAATGCACTGAAGTGTTAACAGTAGAGGCTGGAGTATTATGCACCTATCGATATTATCCCCCACCTCCCCCCTCCCGGGCATAAAGGGGAAATGGGTGGGGATTTGAATTTTTGAAAAATCAAATACTCCACCCATGGGGGCACGACTAGTGGTCAAATCCCCACGTAGTATGACTGCAATACACTTTAGGAAACAGTTTAATTCTTATGTAGCTTGCGGTTTAACAAATTCCAAAAATTTCGAACGATCAAATACCTCACTAGTGGGGCAGAATTTCAAATCAAATCAGGCCAAAATCCCCCACTAATCCCCTAGTAATCCCAGGAGGGGGGTAGTGGGGCTTAACATTGATAGGTGCATTACCAACTCTTGGTATTATGAATACTGTAGTTAACTGAACAAGCCCTTTAGTGTCAGTTTTGGTTCTGAGCAGACGGCAATTGCCAAGAAGCATTTTTGATTGTGTCATGGTGCCATCCTATTACAGAACAATGTGAATCCTTTTACTTCCAATACGAAGACATGGTATGTGCAAGTTGTGACAGGCAGCTATTTATTTATAACAATTGTATAGCCATCACAATGAGCCTTATCCGCAATTACGTCACAACGCAAAAATGGCGAAAAGTGTGGGGGCCTTTTGTACAGAGAGCCATTGGGAAGAAACCAAAAGCAGACCATAGGACTACTCGAGAAGTACGAAAATGCGTGCCCCTACATAGTAAGATAGTTAATAGCCTCACCAGAGTTTTCTCATGCTTTCTTCACGTGGAACATCTCGAAACGTTATCCCTTCCATACAAAGTATCCCACTTGGCCCCCACACTTTTCGCAATTTTTGCGTTATTTTTGCATTGTGACGTAATTGTGGATAAGGCTCGTAGGAAGTAACGTTTCCAACTCAGATGTTTCTTGCCCTACAAAGATGGCAGTGCTGACTTTGTGTATATTTTACATAATGTTTTTATCACTGTGTCATGTGATGATGTGGTCATGATTATGTGCGATGATCTGTGATCACGTGTGTATTGAGTACGATATTTGTTATTGCTAGATGGATTCACATTGAGATTCTGAGCGAGTGATTGTAACCAAAGAACTCTGGTCTGAATGAGGTGTGGAACAAGCCTATTTCTCACAGTGCTTGAATACAGCCGAAATGAGTTTGATGATGTAATACAGGAAAAGATAGGAAATTCAACAATCTGGCATTGCTGGACTGTGAACGTGCATTTGAGGGTGGAGGCTACAGGAAGACATATTTAAAGTTGGAAGCACCCTTGCAAAACTAATTGATGAGGGTTATGGCCTATCCTTGTTAAACTAAGAAAGTAAACTCAAGTGCAGCCAGTGTCCCTTATTCTACCAGTTGTATTTTTGATGTATTGCATAGAGTATGTATGCTCACTACGTTGGCTGTTCCACCCATGTTTCTGCAAGCCTATGTCTACAGTACTGTATGTGTGTGTGTATCTAAATACTCGTTTATCACAAGACCATATTATATGATTTCAATCTAATCCTAAAGAAGGCCGATACAGAGTATTCCATACCCCCTACATCTCATCTGATTATCAGTGCACTTGCATTTATCAAGTAGTACATGAGTTGTTAATCATGTTGTGTATACACTTTTGCTAGCACAGGAACTGAATGTATACACACCTACCAAAGGGCTGCAGTAGTGTTAGTGTAGTAGTGCAAGTTAGTTGTAATAAGTAAGCAGTTGACATTTTAAATGCACTTGTACACGTAGAAGTACTTTAATTGCTACTTGTACTTTAAAATGTACTTGTCCTTCACTGATTTAAGTACGCCTAGCTAATGGCTATAAAGAAGTTACAGATTCACATCTATTAAGTATATGTTTGGCCAATTTTGTGATAGCGTATCGTCAGACTTGATTAAAACAACTGGTAACAAAGTTATGCCAAACACCATTGATATCAGTTCTTGGATACATCACAACTGAGCACTTGTCATCAAGTTGCAGTGGAATCAATGCCTCATTTTATAGCTTTAAGATAAACATTTTAAAGCACACCTATTTTTCATTAGGCTGTGAACTTGAAGTTTACCTATTTTTTATTACTTGCATCAATGTTATAATTGGGTTGGGTCATCCAGATTATCTTCATCATTTGGGTCGTATTTTGTCTGGATCAAATGGGTCTTATACGCTTTCCAGTTGAGATGTGAGATAAATTAAAAAAGTATTGATGGAAATGCAGTTGTATGTACTCAAGAAACTTATATTCGAGAATGTGTCTAGGGATATGTGGAGCAGCACCCACTTATCGGGACTGTATGCTACTGTCTATTGGCATGCATCTTTGGTATTATACCCATATAATATTAGGATTGAAGGTTGTTACTTGTAGGCAACTAGTCTGACTTTAAGCAACGGGGCCATATCCACATATGGGAATTGCAGGTTGCTGCAGCTGTCATACCTAATTAATTGATTATGAGTGTTAAAATACTCTTTGGTACAGCTACTTGTCTCCTTGCAAATGATCCTTCCTATAGTGTAATGATCTGTATAATAAATGTAGGATTAACTAGTGGAACTTTAGGATAATGGATATTATGCCAAATCTATGCCGATTACTATTTCTTTTACTAAACCCAGTGCTTGACACTTGTCTTTATTGTGATCGAACTGGGGTCAATCGGTTCAGCAGTACTAACCCACTTACAACCCTAAATTTTATTCCTGCAGACATTGTTGAATGGATTTCCCTATATAATAATATAAGGAATTCTGCTCAAACACAATTTTTCCTTTTTTGTCAGTACTATTTCATTTAGTTGGTCTCAAAGTGTCCACTATATGGTAGTTCTACAGTATACAAGTGCACTAGGTAATGATCTGGTTACATATCAGCCAGTAAGAACTTGCTACAATAGATTAACCACACATGTATCAGTTTATACTGTACAAGGACATAGATCGTAACAAAGAGAGGAAGCCAACACTCAGAAACAACAGCTTCACTGTCAACAGAAATCCCTTAGTACTCTTTAGATGTACCCTCAGGGCCGCCCACAGGGGGGGGGGGGGGGGGGGGGGGGCAACTGGGGCATTTTGCCCTGGGCCCCAGCCTGAAAGGGGCCCCAGGAGGCCTCATGAAGGGCCCCTTGAATACCTGTTAGAAGATTGATATACTCTAATAGAGCAGTCAGATCTAAATACTCTAATAGAGCAGTCACAGTATTCTTCAGAGGAGCAGTGTAGCAAGCTTATAGATAAGGAGATATGGTTGGTGATGGGTAGTTATTATCATTGCCAGCAGGTTGTGACCTTTTTTTTTTTTTTTTTGGTCTTCACCTTACAACTTGGGTCAAGGCCCCACTTTAACTCTTTGCCCTGGGCCCCTTAATTTCTCTGGGCGGCCCTGTGTACCCTCAACTACACATACACACCATACATCTCGATAGCTGTCTGACTGAACAATAACATGACACGCATAACCAAATGCATTACTGCCTTTTCAGTCTATTCATACTCACTCATGTTTTAACACGCACTGTCAAACTGGTAGTTGGCTGTTTCAGTTGCTTAACAAACACAAGCTCCATCATACTCACACACTCAGTTTCAGCAATGACTGTGAGGAGCTCTGTACTGAAAAATCAGTGGAGGCTGTCAATCACAATGTGTGAAAACGTTCTGCTGCTAAAAAATGGCGTGAGAAAAGAGGGCTCTTAATTAGGCCTCTTAATTGGTCTCCCCTTAAAGTCATCCTCTCCCTCCTTTTGTGCTGTCAGCCTGGCAGGGAACACGACATTGTGACGAATGTGCATGTCTGTAGCAAGTTAGTATCCCGTACAACATGTGCAACATTATCTGGAAAAAAACAATGAATAAATTTTTCTCTAAGTTGAAAAGAAATTCTCCCATACAGGTATACCATATTGAATTTCCTATCTTTGTTCCTATTGTGGAAGTATTAAATCATCAAACTCATCTCGGCTGTATGCAATCACCAAGAAAATGTTCCATAGATTGGGGTTCTTTGGTTATAATAACTTGCTCAGAATTTCATCTAGAAAATAAATTAAGAATATCGTACTCAATACATGTGATCACAGATCATCACACATAATCATGACCACATCATGAATCAGTGATAAAAAATTATGTAAATATACAGAAGTCAGCACTGCCATCCATAGGGAAAGGAACATCCACATTGTTCAGTAATACACAATCAAAAATGCATCTTGGCAATTGCTATCTGCTCAGAAACAAAATCGACACTAAAGGGCTTGTTCAGTTAACTACCATGGTGTTCATAACACCAAGAGTTGATAATAAATACATTAATAAAAAGAGTTGGTAATACTCCAGCCTCTACTGTTAACACTTCAGTGATAACACTGTGACACATCCATCAAACTGGTGTTGGTTAATACTAACAAGAATTAAAACACAGAATGCTCCATACTCACTTTCAACAATGGCTGTGAGTAGTTCTGTGCCATGATTGTCTAACGCCAGACTGGCACTGAGGTTGCCAATCACGATGTGAGAAAACATTCTGGTGCTGAAAAACGGCAGAACGGGAGAAAGAGGCGTCTCCCCCTAAAGTGATTTTCACCCTCCCTTTGTACTGTCAGCCTGGCAGGAAACACAGCTTAGAGCAACGTGCCCTGGCAATGTGTGTACAAGAGCAGATTAGTATCCGGTATAACATGCGCAACACCGACTATCCGGAAAAAAATAATGCGTGAAAATTTCTAAGTCCAAAGTGTGCCCAAAAAAAAAATTCGCTCGGAGCGGTTCGACACCCTTTTTTCTTTAAGAGCTCCAGACTGGAAGCATGCTACACAAGCGGCCCAGATCGAGGCCTAGAGACAATTGCAACCACCACCTACCGACCGATTCAGTGCGTCAAGAAATAATTTGATTCGCGGATCTCAGTGTATGATAATCGGATCTTTTGGTGATAAGTACGCAGAGGGAATAAAATGTTCTCCTAAAGAAAAAAGACCGCTTGGTGCTGGTGCAGGCCTTATCAAACATGATTTCTTACCAGGAGTAAGGGGAGATGCTGAGAAGTTGCAAGACATGATCCGCAAGGATAAGGACAAGGAGTTAGTGTATAGCTTAATGGAAATCCCAGGAGTGCAGGAAACCAAGCAATTTTATATCAACTACATTACAAAATTTTTCAAAGAGTGTTCTAAGAATGGAGGTTTGTAGCTATACAGTGTGTCACTGCATGACTTAACTTTAAAATAGCAACTAACCCCTGACTAGATGGACACCATGCATGGCACATAATCTAGTAGCAGTCTCTTTAGGCCAATCCTCCCTGCTCACATCACTGTTTTCCCACTCACTTGTGGTGAATGAGGCATCCGAGAACTTTTTCCAGAAAATTTTTGAGATTTTAGAAGCTCCGAGGTAGGATTTTAGACCACATTTAGTTGACAAACACAATAAATCCAATGTAAATACTGTAAGAGGACAAATATTGTGACTAGCCGTAGCTTTGATTACTCTATTAGAGTACTTACTTGTCTGCTTGATTAGAGCATCTTGCTTGCTTTTAATGCATGCATTAGGAGGTGAAAAGTAAAGTGTTGCAATAAGCATGGAAGCATGTAAATGCTACTGAAATACTAAAGTTGTTTGCTATGACAAATTGTCAGTGCCACAATAGTTATCTGCTCAGTAAATTCAAATTGAGCAATTTGACCTCCATGGGTAAATTTAAACTGCAGAAGTTTTGGTTAAAATGACCATCTAAAAGTGGTTGTAACCCGAGTAGATATTTGAACTAAATCAGTCAAAATAACCAGGGAAGGTCAATACAACTGTCCACTTAAGATGTTGAAAAAACATATTTTGGTGATTTGAGTGTGAATTGTCATGTCTACTATGGTAAAGTTTAGATGACAGCTACATGGTTAAATTTACAGTACACTGGCCGTTATAACAGTTGTGTTACATCCCACAATCAAACGTGAACATGGAGAACATAGGTTTTAAATACAATTTGAAAACTCTATAAGACCAGGTATGTTTAAAGTATTAAAATGCAGTATGTAACAATTATTGTGAATATGTGTCATAGATAGATTAATATATGTTATTACTAATGATGACTGACTTGTTAATTAATGTAAACAAACAAACAAACAAACAAACAAATCTTTTGTGACATGGGTTAATTTTACCACAGATTGTTAAAATGACCATGATGGAAAGGTTATTTCAAACACCTGGCTAGAGGTTGAAGAGACTATAGAGCATCTGGGTAATATGACTGTATCTTACAAAGTTAAAATAAACCAATACATCTTTGGGTCATTACTACCAAAAAATCGGTCGTTTGAATTGCAGGTAAAACAACCCAAATATTTGGGTCATTTGTATCCATTTGAATTTACAGTGTGGCTATAAAAATGTTATGACTCTGAAGACTTAGGTCACTCCAAGAAAATTCATTGTTTTCCATTTCATTGATCTCAAAACTGCTTGCGGGCGTGTGGTCCATTATTCACAAGTACACAGAAAAATTTGGAATTTTCAACTAGAGTAGGGACCATAGCACATTGATAAAAAGTACTGAAACAAGTTGGAGTAGTGCACTATATTAAATCACAGTAAAGCAATAAGAAGTGTTATATCCCTACTGTGCATCTAATCTTGGATATAACACTTCTTATTATTTAATATTGTGCACTACTGTAACTTGTTTCAGTACCTTTTATCGATGTGCTATAGTCCCTACTCTAGTTAAAAATTCCAATTATTTCTGTGTACTTGTTGTTAACTTTTTTGTAAATAATTATTATGACTGGTGAACCCATGCATACCGCATCTGAAATGGCACCTCACTCCCCAATTATCGTCTGAAAAGTGAAGTATCCATTGTGCTTCGCTGTCAGCTATGTTAAACCCGTTATGCAACATTTTGAATCACAATCCACGAATACCCAAAGAAAGAAATGGTGCTGCGTGCCCCAGTTATATAAATTATCGTCTGAAAAGTGAAATATCCATTACGCTTCATTGTGGGCTATGTTACACAGCAGTACGAATCAAAAACTGTTTGAAAAGCACCTCTGCTATCAAAATAGCCACTGTGAAAAATACCGACGATTTCCATTTTGAAGGGAAGCCATCACATGCTATTGCCAAATTGACACTTTTTGCCGTTAGCAAAGATGAATGGGACACAAAGGAGGACACTGATAAGTCCATGAAGAATGCACTGTACATCCTGTGGTATGCCAAAAGGCACCTCTTGGGCTGAAGTGACATCGAACAGTGGAAATATCAAGCCCGTAGCCTTGTTTGAAGGCATCAGTCAGTCAGTCAGTCAGTCAGTCAGTCAGTCAGTCAGTCAGTCAGTCAGTCAGTCAGTCAGTCAGTCAGTCAGTCAGTCAGTCAGTTAATACTCAGTAGAAAATTCCATTAAATAAATTATTTTTTAAATTCCGTAGTAATTTGTTAAAAGCATTTCGGGTCAGTCTGAAAGCTTGTTTGGGCTTAGTTTTACCTGCCTCATCATTGTTAGGGAAAATTGAGGCTGGTTTTTGGGTGATGTTATTTCATGGGCCACGTCTACGTCTTTGTGGTCCCTACCATACAGCACTATTGTATTGTATGATACTATCGTACTGTATGATTGTAGCTATATGTTACTAATTTTTAAATCCATGACCACACAACAGCTATTAGAGCTAAACTAAGGGCATAAAATACAGTATAAAAGCTCCATGGGTCATGACTCTGAATAAGGTTATTGCTAGAAATAGTGCCTGTGTATAACTGCTACACATTCACGTGATAAATAATGTTTTAAGTTTACAGCATAATGAATAAAGCCATGTGGGAGAGAATTTGCATGCAGGCTGGAAATGGGAAGCAATGAATTTTCTTGGAGTGGCCTTATGGTCTCCTGTAAATTTTTATAGTATTGAGTCAGTTCCTAGAAGTTGAATAGCAAGTGGCACCCCGGGCTCTCTGCCATTGCATCCTTCTTCTTTTCTGCTCCCCATTTTATGGTGACAGATAACCTGTTGTTATTGTGATTTAGAATATTTACAAGTAGTCTAAATTTCCCAGCCTCACTGATGATATAGCTACATGAATTTGTTTTGTTGTATTTATCTTATTCCAGCACTCATATATTATACTGGCCATGGAGAGTTTGGAACAGGAAACTGGTGCTTCAAGGATGGCACTATAAGTCTCCAAGAAATTCTTGCACTGTATTTTGATTATTTCCGTGGAAAGTTGTTATACATATTCACAGACTGCTGTTACTCTGATTGTTGCATCATGTGAGCCAGACCAGAAGGCTGCTGATGGGTGCTTTTCAAGGTGGAGCACTTGGATTTGATGACGATGACATGAACATAACATTTGCTACACGCCACAAGCTATCTGGATCACAAAATGTATATGGATGTGACTTTACCCATACTATGTGTTATCAACTTGATGGTCCTAGAGCTCCCTGTCGGGTACCTGAGATGCCAGTTAAGTATCGGTGGCAATGGAAAGATATTATTTCAATAATTTCAAACCCTGGTGAGCGAACTTTTGTAGTAAGAGGAAGAGACAAAGGAAGGAAAGCATGGCACTTTGTTGTTGTTCCTGGATGTTTAGTTGAGAGTTTTAAAGCAGCAACAACTGTTGGAGTTGTTGATGTTAGCGATTACGGCTTTTCAGTAGCTAGTGGATTTGGTGATGCTCCTCCAGATGATATCCTTAAAAAATTAATAAGATTTGCCCCCAGTTATTATAATTGACTGATGTACATGTATGTGTATAGAATAATTAATTTTGATTAGCTAAGTTTATATACATTTTTATATACATAATTTAGTTTGCTGTATCAAAATAAATGCATGTACTGATGACAATGATTGTAAATGTACAAAGTGCTGAGATAAATGTCTTTTATAGTAGGAAACGTTTGGATGTCATCAGCCTGCTGTAATGATGTACAGTGTATTTCAAATTTCTGGGTAGAGTGGATATTGGTATAAAAGCATAGAACTATAGAACTATAGACCAAACTATAGACCAAACTAATAAAATCGTATCTAGTATTGGTTCATCTCTCTTGTATGTAGCTATGTACTGTATAGTGTTCTTGCCAAAATGGCACTTGTCAGGTTTAACAGTAAAAAACTTAAGTCTGTTGTCTTAGCTGTTATAAAATTAGTTAGTTCAGTTAACAGAAAGTTACTCAGTCAGTCTGTTAGTGGCCACTGAAAAATAAATTTTAAACTTCTCAGTTCACACAGCATGCACCTTTCGGGAAACCTAGCCAATAGCTACTGCCAAAGCATTGGGAAGGTATTGTGGGGTTGCTTCAGTTTTGGTCAATGTATTGAGAAAGTACAAGTCTCCATGATCACTAATATTTATTTATTTGTTTATTTCCATTAATGTAGCTACTGCCATACTGCATGATGGATCATCAGTTGTAAAAGTGTCT
Organism: Dysidea avara; assembly: GCF_963678975.1. Taxonomy (NCBI): domain Eukaryota; kingdom Metazoa; phylum Porifera; class Demospongiae; order Dictyoceratida; family Dysideidae; genus Dysidea; species Dysidea avara. The sequence goes on from NC_089281.1 coordinate 19,402,097, forward strand.
AAAATGCAGCCACCTGCCTACTAAGGCCATGCAGTAACTGGCTTAGACAGGTTTTTTATGCAGCTCAGAGTATCAACTGGTTTTTATTTTTGCGTCAGTCTAATTGATATTGAATTTAAAGCTGTGAAACTGCTGTGTGGTCACGCGAGACAAATTAACTGCCATTTTGCGTCAGGTATTTTTATTTTATTTTATAACAAGTACACAGAAAAATTTGTAATTTTCAACTAGAGTAGGGACCATACATAGCACATCAATAAAAAGTACTGAAACAAGCTGGAGTAGTGCATGATATTAAATCACAGTAAAACAATAAAAAGTGATATCCCTACTGTGCATTTCCATTATGGTATCTTGAGCACAGTAGGGATATAACACATCTTATTGTTTTACTGTGATTTAATATCGTGCACTACTCCAGCTTGTTTCAGTACTTTTTATCAATGTGCTATGGTCCCTACTCTAGTTGAAAATGCCAAATTTTTCTGTGTACTTGTTTGTTACCTTTTTTTCATTCTGTTGAACCCACGCATACCGCATCTGAAATGGTGCTGCATACCCCAACCATCGTCTGAATAGTGAAGTATCCATTACACTTTGTTGTCAGCTATGCTCAACCTGTTACGCAGCATTTTGAATCAAGAACTGTTCAAAAAGAACATCTGCAATCCATGCATACTGAAAGAAAGAAATGGTGCTTGCGCCCCAGTTATATCAATTATCGTCTGAAAAGTGAAGTATCCATTACGCTTCGTTGTCGGCTATTTTCAACCTGTTACACAACTATACAAATCAAGAACTGTTTGAAAAAGCACCTCTGCTATCAAAATAGCCACTATGACAAATATGGATGATTTCCATTACGAAGGGAAGCCATCATGTGCTATCACCAAAATCGACACTTTTCGCTGTCAGCAAAGATGAATGGGACACAAAGGAGGACACAGGTAAGTCCATGAAGAATGCATTGTACGTACTATGATATGCCAAAAGGCACCTGCTGGGCTGAAGTGACATCAAACAGTGACAAAAGCAAGTCTATAGCCTTAGCCGTTGTCGAGTTATGCTTGTCTGAAGGCATCAGTCAGTTATTCAGTCAGTTACTCAGTCAGTCAGTTACTAGAAAATTCCATTAAATAAACTATTTTTTAACTTCTGTAGCAACTTGTTGAAAGTGTTTCGGGTTGATCTGAAAGCTGTCTGGGCTTAGTTTTACCTAATCAATACTGCCTCATCATTGTCAGGGGAAATTGAGGCTGTTTTTTGGGTGATATTATTTTGTGGTCCACGCCTACTCCTTTGTGGTCCCTACTATACAGTACTATCATACTGTATGATAGTTATTTTAACAGGGAGACAGCATCAGCGAAGCTGTTTTTCAGCTATGCCTTGAACAACAAACAGACTTTACATATATCAATAAATTACAAATTAAAGCATGGCTAAATAATTCATCTTAAAACTATGTAGTGATTCTGCTCCTCGTATGTCTGTATAATAACACACCCCCACCTGCTATGCTCCAAGCTGATGAGTTTTTCAGAGTATTCTTTAGAACTATGGGATTTTTTCTCAAATGTGTTTCAAACAGAGCCTGTGCCAACCATGATGGACCGAGAAATAGCCTAATTCGCAAATCGTAGTGGCATGATAATCGGATCTTTCAGTGATATAGACAAGGAAAGTATAAAGTGTTCCCCTAAAGAAAAGAGTCCACTTAGTGGAGCAGGCCCCCCAAAGCGTGATTTCTTACCCAGAGTGAAAAGAGACTCTGAGAAGTTTCAAGAAATGATTTTAAGGATAAGGATAAGAATTTAGTCTATAACTTAATGGACATCCCAGGAGTGCAGGAAACCAAGGAATTCTACATCAAATGCATCAGGAAGTTGTTCAGGAATTCAAAGAATGGAGGTTTGTAGCAAGGGATAAATGCGAACAACCTGCTGTTTGACCCTGGTGCTGGTTGCAATTGGCTGCATGTGAATTTAAAAACATGCAGTGTCGGAGTATATGATGATATTACTAAAAACTGAAAAAGTAACAAGTAAACTGTTTTATGTATATTATACTGGCCATGGAAAGGTTGGAACAGGAAATTGGTGCTTAAAAGATGGAGGTATGAATCAAACCGAAAATTGTCTTCAGAGTAACTAAAATCACTTCAAATAAGAAGTTGATGCTTTAAGAAGATGCTTATTATACCACGTAAATAATCTGTTCACCCACATAGCTAGGCTGCAATCATTATATCTCTTCTGGCAATCAGTTTCAACTTGCCTCCAAATTTGAAGAAAATCACTAAAGCATGCACGAGTTATAGTGATTTTTCTAAAGCGTGGCAAAAAGAAGAATAACAAAAAACGAGTGAACTTTTATACGGGTAAGAAGTAAGTTTGTGTTGTAGGTGGCAAATTGCCATATTTGGCAAAAAAGATTACTTTTGAAAGTAAACATACTAGCCTGCCAAAAGTAATAAGGCATTGTAACTGTAGATTGTAGCAACCTGACTGATATTAAAAAGAACAATATATAGTTATCCCTTAAAATATGTTCTGTATTTATGTGGTTAAATGCCACAGTGTTTATTACTTTAGTTGTCAAATTGATGTGGCGATTATTCAAAATCTGCCGCTACTCATAAAACTTTGTTTAAGTTTTTAAAATTGATTGTGGAATCACTCAAGTGCAGCTACTATTGAAGGTGAGGCATCTAACCAAGTAAATAAGATATGTACATTTCATCAGTAGCTTATTAATCACACTCATATTTTAAGCAGTTAAAATCTACAAAGAACTTAACAATAATATTTTATTATATAAAAGTACAACTCGATGGCAATGGCAATTGAGTTGGTAGCTCCAATGGCAATTCTGTGGAAGTGCCCAGTCATGATGAGGAGGAAACTGAAGAAGAGTGGGAGAGAAGAGAACAAATAGAGGCTACTGTATCTCCTAAATCATCAGACAATGAAGAGGAGGCTGATGATGAAATTGTACAAGAAGAAAACAACAACTGACGATACAAGGAATTTACACCCTTGGCCTAGCGTAGGTGTAAAAAGGTCATTAAGAAGCAGATGTGATATGAATAATCTTAACGCTTCTACATTGTAGAAACTGATTAACTTACATTTTCTAAATCAACCCATTTATTGCATATTATAATTAAAGTGGGATAACACTTAAGCACCATCTAGTTGTTGTTAAAGCAACACAGACAATACCAATTTTAGAACAGCTTCAGTTTTGGCAACCTTTGTCTAGCTTGAAAAGTGTCTAATAGCTATGATAATTCTGTGTAGTTAAGAACTTGCCAATTTGGTCACAAAAACGTCCAACTTTGCATTGCATAAAAATGATATGTTTAGTTGCCAGAAATAGCTAAATTGCCAATAATGGTAATTTCTTGCAACCAAAAGTTGCCAAGTTTGGCAACTTATGAACTGCTCACTAATTTCTCAGCATCAAAAAGTTGCCACTTCTGGTAACTTTTGGCAAACTAAATCCCACAATCAATGTGTTTATCGTCCTTTATAAGTAAAAATACAATTACTGCCAGATTTGGTAGCTTTGGAGCACCATTTGTTGTGGTTGCTCAAAGCAAAACAATAGTTGCGAATTTTGGAAACTTTCAGTTTTGGCAACTTTTGAACTGCTCATAAATGCCAAAGATGGCAATTATGGGCAACTAGAAACTTGCCAGAATTAGCATATTTGCTGTGCTGCCCAAACCTTTTGGGCTGTCAAAAGTTGCTGAAAAAGGCTACCTTTAGTTGCCAGAAATTGCCACTTTTGGTAATTTCTGAGCAGTCTATTAGTTTCCAAAATTGGATATGTAACATACCTGGAGATTGTACTATTTGTCTACATGAAATTCTTGCACTGTACAGTACATGTTTCCATGGAAAACTGCTATACATATTTACAGACTGCTGTTACTCTGGTCACTGGGTTGTGGAACTTGCTAAATACTTGGATGACTTGGGTATTGGAGCATGTGGCCACCAAGCCAGGGAACTTGGCTTATTGTTCAAGATTGTTGCATCATGTGAGCAAGACCAGAAAGCTGCTGATGGTTTTTTTTTTCAGATGATGCAGTTTGGTTTGATAAAGAAGATAAAAAAACCAGGTTTTCAACATATAGAAAATCATCTGAAACACAGAACGTTTACGGATGTGACTTCACAAGAACTATGTGCTATCAACTGCAAGGGCCCACAGCTTCTTGTCGGATATCTGAGATATACCAGCTGAATACCAGTTGAAGTGGAAAGATGTTATTTCCTGGCAATCAAATCCTGTTCAAAGAACTTATTTAGTGAATGGCAAATACAAAGGAAGGAAGGCATGGCGTTGTGTTGCATTCCCTGATGGTTCATGTAAGGATTTTGAAGCACAAGTGGCTACTGGGCTGTTACAAAATATGGCTTTCTTATAGCCAGTGGCTTTAGTGAAAGTCCTCCTGATGATTTCTGTGAAAAATGGAAATCATCTTCTCCAAATTAGTTTGCTAATTGCCATTTGCGAAAGCTGAGTACAGATATCCTCTTGTAGTTTACTGGGTACTTTTGTTCAGCCTAAATACTGTTGTACTGTTGCACTGTTGCATTTCGGTGACACACGAAAGTGTAATTTGAAACTGTTTTGCAAAGCCCAAAAGTTTTACAGTTGCAGGCAGGTTTTTTGTCACCATTAATAGTTAATATGTGAACAGCACCCTATTTATTTCTCTAAGTCAATTTATATCTTTTGTAACTGCCTATTTATTGCTTACCCTTTGTTATGTCAAGTTGTACATAGCTGTAGTGCTGTACAGTAAAATTCAATATGTAAATGATATACTATTATGCCATATCATAAGCTAGCTGCACAGTGGGTGTACAACAGAGAAATTTGCAGCGCACATGTTTGGGTGTTGCACAGTCTACCCAGCTGTAACTGGAGACACAAGTACTGGATGACCTATTGCTCCTCTGGATAGGCAATGACTGCTGCAGGCTCATTTTAATTTGTGTGTTTATGTGTAATGTGTGTGTGTGTGCTTAGCTTTGCTAGGCTTGTGTGTGTGTTTGCGTGTGCGTGCTAAAGTATGTAGACTCTTGTATAGTGTGCAGCATGCATAAAATTTAATGTATAATGAAGCCTGAATAGTCTTAATTAGGTGACCTATAGATAGCTATAGGTAATGTCAGCTGCTTTGTATCTGTGTGTGCGTGTGTGCTCATGTGCGTGCATGTGCATGCTTTCACGTATAGTGTGGGAATTAAGCATGCAGCTAGACTATAGTGCATTAACAGATATACATGTTTTGCTCTGGAATTTTCTTGATGTTTGAAGTGCAAGTGTATTGTGTCTATTATAGTAAATAGTTACTCCAACATAACTAACAATAGTGCATGTCTTTTTTAGCATATACTGCACAACAAAAGTATTAGTGTCACAGCAGTGGACCAAAGGTTGTTTTCCTACACTCACGTGCTTAGACTCCTGAACACTAGCACCCTAACTAACCGTAACAATATACCATGGTATTGTACAGTGTCCAGTACTGATAGTCAATACAAAAAGCAAGAGTTGAGAACTGAAAAGTGGTGTTTTGATAAAGAGAAATGTAAGTGAAGTAAAACAAAGCTTCATTAAGTTCATATTGAAAGACGCAGTCAAAACTGATACATCCATATTGCTAACCACTTGCTTCAATCACAAAGCCACAGTGTAAATTCCATGGGTTGTTGATATTAGAATAAGTATATACCTCTTGGAATTTCATTGAAGAGAATTGTCACCACCCTATAAGCCTCAAATAGTGTAAAACGTCAGTTCATTATGTACTTTTCTTCTTTAAATCTCTATGCACCTTTGTAGCTGTACATTACATATGTAGCTATTTGTACACATTTAAAAGAGCTGTTACAAAAGAAAACTGTAAATGAACTTCATTATTATCCTGACATACATGGCATGGCCACACCTATAGCAAACTTGCACTTATATTATAGTTTAAATTGCAACACCAGAACAGGGTCAATTAATGTTATATTGTAGTAAAGTTGTTATCCGAGAATTAGTTGATGAAGAACAAATTGTAACACTGAGAATCCAATTATTTGGATCTGTAGAAAAATATCAAGGTGAGAACATGCTTAGTATAGCTATAGTGCATGGTCGGTCATACATGCAAACTTTTTGTACAGAATAATTAAAGTTATGTACTTATTAAATTACTTCAGCTCCAGGAATATCAACAACTATACTAGATAAATCAATGATAATTTTAATATAATTGATGTTTTGACTAAGAAGTAGAAGTAGAAAATCTATCACAATGATCACTTCAGTGTATACAATATTTCTAATACTCTATAATAGTGTATATGTCAGGTGACAGGTATGTAAGTGAAACCTTATGTAATTCAAATGTCAAATGTTTTAATGAGCCATGTATCTCATCCAATTCCTAGTGAGGAAGCCATAAATGCATGTGCAATTTGGTATGGCCGTTTCTCAAACTTGATTAAACTAAATCACACACATGTCATTGCTAATAGTAGACAACTAAAATGCTTTTCTAAAGGAAACACCCTTTTCTTCTTTTAAACTGTTTTCTTCAGTAGGAATCAACTTACTAATGTGAGCATACTATAAAACTCATAAAGCATATACACTGTTTAAACAAATGTGCTATAAGGCGCTAGCTACCATAGCACATCTGTTTTAACAGTGTATTAGTTTTGTGTAGCTACACATAATTAAATGCATAAAAACGCAGACCAGCTACAGTAGGTGGTGACTTAACTGATCCAGTGATTGCTACTTGCAGTCTGCCTGACAGCCTGGCCGGGGAGCGCAGGATTTCCTCTGCATTCAAACCAGTATAAACAGCATAATATTATATAGCTATTAGCTATATTCATCAACTAGATTAAAATGTATGCAGTTAGTCCATATGCACCTTGAACTCTAACAAAAATATACGCAACTCTAATAGTACACTCACATTAATTTTGAAAAGTGACAGGTCACGTGACTTGAATCAATTTGACCTTATTTAAGTCATGAGTGATATTAAAGGTTCAGAACTTCAGCTCTATTTGGATCTGAGGTGTCTTCTGACACAGCCCAGCCTGCAGCTGAGTAGTACAGTCGAGTTTTCCTCAAGAAACTACCGTGGTCTACAACGACAGTCAAAATGGCGGAGAAAACTGCTGACGAACCAGCGACCGAGCAAGAATTGAGCAAAACGCAGGATGAAAAGGATGGACATCCACCAGTGGAAGGCTTTTCTTGTGCTAGAACAACCCCAAAGAGCTTACAAATGACTTTAGCATCATTCCAAACACCCTCACTGGTGAAGGAGCAGCCTACTGCAGCTACAGTCCAGGCGGCTACTAAACAACGTCACCATAGTGCCTTCAGCTTTGAGTCAATTAGCAGTGAAGAGGAATATTCTCGTAAAGCACTAGAAGACAGGGTAGAGGAGAAGGGAAAAGAGAAGAGGTCAGGCACAAGAAAACGCTTTAGTGATGAAGACCTAGCAGTATTGGAAGAGACATTTGAGAAAATAAAGCATCCATACGAATTTTTGGTTACAAAGCTTGCAAATGACTTGAATACTTCAGAGCAAAAGGTGTTAAGATGGTTTTCAGCTAGAAGGTTGAGGTGGAGACAGGAAAGAGACTTGGAGGAGCAAACACGAAGTGGGTTGCGCTCCCCTCAAGCTTCCAGCTCTTCTAGGACACGTTCACCTTCCAAGTCCTCTGTTAGGAAGAAGTGACCTGTATGATATCCCATCTATTAAACTGACTCCATGTTTTTGCTGTGACTAGGTTTGAACATCTTTTGTTGGTCATCACTAACTTGTGCTAATGTACAGTATGTAGTGTTTATTCACTGTATTATGTATAATCTGTATATACTGTACACTTTGTAAGTGCGTAATAAATTATAAAGTCTCTCTGAGCTGCAAAGTAGCTATCTGTATTGTATCGAAAGATTGTGTTGTGTAACTAATGTAGTACTTGTGGTAGAAAGTCACAGTACTAGTAGGTCAAATGATACATCTGCATGTATGATATGTGAGTAATGTGACCGAAGAAATTCAGACTTGGGATTCAACGACAGCTATCTATAGACAGACGAGCATTTAATATTATAGGTATAGGGCTACAACATGAATTGCAGGAATACACTTTTACTTTGCAACTTGCATGACACTTCAGTGGCAGCCAATTATTGTATTTAGCTATGGTACAAGTTGTAGGAACCTAGCAAATAATTAAGTGAAGAGGCTAAGATGTGTAATTGGGCAAGATAATTTGCACAGTGTGCAAGGCACACTGCATGCAAAACATGCTGTATAGCATGCCCCCACAGAAAAATTTTGGATATATTGGCCTTCTTGAAAAATATATCTGAATTACTTATTTGAGTGTATGACTGTTTTATTAGAATAACTGAATGCTCTATTAGAGTATCTTAATCTTGAGGGGCTAACCCCTCCCTCCTTGAACTAAAGGTGGAGGGTGTGTTGCTATTCCTGCACACAACTGAAACTAACCAAATAATTTAATACACAGTGTATGCAATATACATTTTATATTCAATGAACACAGTGTAACATAGTAAGGAATGTACTGTATAACTACATAACTATAAGCAAAACTGAAGGAAATAAATTGAATTGTATAAATACATTAGGTATAATCACTATGTTATGTGGTATTCATGCTATGTTGAAGAAAATACAAAATAATAGATTACTTGTCAAAACAGTGCTCGTTTAGATATAGTCATTATTTTGTATGTCATTGTGTTTTATGTATCAAAGAAGGCTATACAATGGCATCAGCATTTATTGTCAGGCAATGGCAAGTTACAGGTTGGAGAAGTTGCAATGTGTTCCATACCAGTATCAATACATGCTCCAGCTGTAGTAGTCATTTCATGTATGACGTTGCTGCTTGCTGATGCTGATACATCTTCTTGAAAGCTACTGCAAAAGCGTAGATCTAATGACACCTTGTCAACTTCACAGGCGGATACAACAGCTTGCTGCAAAGCTGCATCACTATCAACGTATGTCCCAGTTGTTACACATGAAATATCATTTTCAGTTTTTGTGAAAACTTGATCTGGTAAGGTGGGAGGGTGGGATTCTGGAGTTGAAACTTCTTTGTCTGATTCCACATCGTAATAGACATATGCTCCAGGCATGATTGTTGGCTCAGCTACAAAACTACTTTTAGTAGAAACCTGTGCTTTTACAGCAACTGCAGCTGGTTCATGGTCATGTAAAGGATGAGATACACTACTACATGTAGCCATTTGAGAAATAGTTTCTCTGCTAGCATTGTTATGATGGACTTATAGTATCTGATTATTCTCAATGTTACCAGCAGACATTTTTTCAGCATTTTGTGGTTGATTTGTGTCATCAAAATAATATGACAAGTCAATTTTAGCACTCTCAGGCGATTCTGTCAAATATGGCAAAGATTCTCCTTTCCCTGAATCTAGTGACCCCCTGTTAGCTTGACTTAATATATCATTCAGCATCATTGCATCTGTTAATTCATCTGATACAATTGAAGTTCATTCTTCATTGATTGATAGCATTTGTGATTTTTCAATCCAATTTTTTACATCACCAAATTTTCACATGTACTTGCTGTGTCTCTGCCAATTGCTAGATAACTGACAGTATCATCAATTACTGATGGCACCTGTAACAAGCAATAATGATAACATTATAAATACTTTCATTGTGATGGAATTAGTAGCTAGCTAAATGTATTATAAAGATTCCACAAATGCTGGAGCTCCCAAATAAACCTTCTTTGAGCATGGTTTATTTATGATCAAATTCTCAAGCCACTTCATACGTAGTGAAGAAATTATACTCTCACATTGGATGTGTGACAAAACGTTCTGTATAGGGGAGCTTGCTGCAGAACTAAATTGTATTTGTGACCGGATTTCACATAACAAGGCTTCCACACACACAAAATCAAACTTACGTTTTAACCAGAAATGGATTGCTGGCCTAATACACTATCATATTCCACACTGTACTTCCTTCAGGACTAGCAAGTCTGGTTTCTGTGGCAGCTTTCTTCCGCGACCCTGTCAAAGCCACGAGTGGGAGATTGGCGCCATTGAATCAGTGGCCATGGCTTTGTGATAATGGTGTGTATTGAGCTGGGACTTCACAGAGAGCTCGCCAATAGTGTTCTCAGTCAATTTGGAGTGATTTGAGGGCCATTGAGGGCCATGGGGAGCCCACACTTGGCCTCTGGATTCCAATCGTCTTCTTGCTCATTTTATACCCCTATATAGGTGGGGACTATTCTACGGAACGGAACGGAACGGAACGGAACGGAATGATGGACTAAACTGCGGAACGGAATGCTTTCTCAAATTGAAGCTTGCAGCTTACCATTGTTGTACAAGTTATCAGTGGCACTTCCAGCAGGTAATCAAACGTTACCCCAAGAAAGATAAAACGAATTTAAGGATCGATTGTGGGTTCTTGTTGGTTGTCATTAGTAACGAAGTACTAATTGTGGGAATAGCTGACTCAGTGTGTTCATCTTCGGATATATCAAGTAGGGAACTAATGCATGACTTGTTTTTACTAGTATGTGAGTTATTTTTACTTACTTGACTTTAGAATGTACAGTCTGAGGCCCAGCCTTTCTAATCGGCATAAATCAGTATGTGTATAGCTACACTACAAAGGAAACAAGTATGGTGACAAGCTGAATCAACTCAGTCTAAGCAGAATCTAAAGGAATTTTGTGCAGTGTGTGAGGAGCAAACATTCAGATACCTCAAGGAGGCTATATTGTGTGAACATCAATGATTCATTAACAGAGTAGTGGACTATTGTCAGATATCTCAGCCTGAGTACTGAGTTGAATTCTGGATGGGGTCTATTTTACAGAATGGAATGCTTTCTGAATCAACTTGCAGCTTGGCTAGCTGCTATCATTGCATTTTATCAGTGGAACCTCCAGGAAAATGGAATAGGATAATTATAAAACATTAATTGATTGTTTAGGTAATCATGACTCTATTCAGTCTAATAAACAGATTATATGGTTGATTGAGTGAGGTATCACTTTCAGAATGTTCAGACGACCAGTGATGAGATGCATGGATTCATCGAATTTTTGTTGTGGTTGGAGACATTAAATATCCAAAAGCAAACTGACTGTATAATATTAATTCACTTTCTTTATATTTTCTCAATTTTGAGCCTGTATACAAATAATTGAATTTTCCTTGTCAATAGAAATCCTAGAATAAGATGGGAGAGAAACTTATCTTTGTTTACCTATACTGTACAACCAAGAGTTCGTAATACTGATTTGTATGGGGGAGAGTGTCTAACTCTCAGTATGGCCTGTACAAACACGTGCACCCTGCGTAAAGTTCACCTTTCATCAAATCAACACCTTTACTGGGGGATAGAAAACTGTTGATTAGTGTTGCTGAAGAAGGTAAAGCCTTTGTTCTGAAATAAGGCCGAGGTGTTACTTTAAGCAGGGTGTTTGGTGAATGCATTCAAGTTAGACATTCCACCTTATTATGAACTCTTGGTACAACTTCAAAGGAAAATGAAGAAAACATAGATGAATCAATAAAATCACTACAGTAGGGTGAATTACAGACTAGTGAGATCTTGGTTAATTAATGACAGTGGTTGGAGATTAAGTGTGGTAGCTTCTTGTTCTTGAATATGTTGCAAAGTGGAAGTACAAATCAAAATGGGATATCAATTTCATTATGAAAAATACATAAATAATCTAGCATTACTATTTCATTTGTCCTCCACTTAAACATGCTACAACAGTACTAGTGTCAGTACATTGGCAGTGAGTCTACCTTGAAATCTCAACTCTAGAGTAGATCCAACACAGGACAGCCCGCACTGTAACAAATACATGTGATCCCATTGTAATTTCGTGGACCAGCTGGACTGGGAATCACTTGAAAATAGACGAACAAATTTAACCTGTTTTGTTTGAAGTGAAGCATGTGAAATGTTACACTTAAGAAATCCTAGGATTCTTAGGTGGTATGTAATTAATGTGAGTGTTCCATTTCAGGTCTGACTAGATACATTGAAATTACACACACATCCTGGTCCAAATCACGTTTGCCTGGTGGCTACAGGCATGGCTTCACATGCGGCTTATAATAGAGATTTGGCTGATCTTGAAGTTTTGGCTGATTCAAGGCTAGCAGTCAGACACATCCTTGAATTGTGCAACAGATGAAATCAGCTCACTATTGAAAACGGCATTAGTCCACTGCACCAGCTGTTAATATATAAATAACTCCATGCATACACTTCAGTGATGTTTGCAGAATATACCCTCCTTGCGGTCTGCCAAAATATTTGCTCCTCACACACTGCACAAAATTCTTCAAGTTTTAATTCAGCTGGCTCTTTCCTGTTACCAGTATCTTCCTGCTTGCTTTATTTATACACTGACTTATGACTTGAAAGACCGGCCCAGACTGTTTTCTAAAGTCTAAATAAGAAAAACAGCTCACATAAAGTTCCCTTCCGTATGGATGAACATCACTGATACAGCTCATCCCACAATAATACTTCGTTACTAATGACAACCAACAAAAACCCACAATCGATCCGTTAATTCTTTTTATCTTATGTTTAATCACCCACTGGAGATGCCACTGCTAACTTATAAGGGAAGTTTCAGCAATGGTAAGTTGCAAGCTTCAATTTTAGAAAGCGTTCCGTTCCGTGGTTTAGTCCATCATTCCGTTCCGTTCCGTTCCGTTCCGTTCCGTAGAATAGTCCCCACCCCCTATATACAGGAAAGAGACTTGGAGGAGCAAACACGAAGCGGGTTGCGCTCCCCTCAAGCTTCCATGCAGCTCTTCTAGGACACGTTCACCTTCCAAGTCCTCTGTTAGGAAGAAGTGACCTGTATGATATCCCATCTATTAAACTGACTCCATGTTTCTGCTGTGAGTCCCGGTTAGCTATCAACATCTTTTGTTGGTCATCACTAACTTGTGCTAGCTAATGTACAGTATATGCAGTGTTTATTCACTGTATTATGTACAATCTGTAATAGTATACTGTACACTCTGTAAGTGCATAATAAATTATTATAAAGTCTCTCTGAGCTGCATGCAAAGTGGCTATCTGTATTGTATCGAAAGTTTATGTTGTGTAACTAATGTAGTACTTGTGGTAGAAAGTCACAGTGGGTCAAATAATACATCTGCATGTATGATATGTGAATAATGTGCATGACCGAGAAATTCAGACTTGGGATTCAACGACAGCTATCTAAATACTATAGGTCAACGTTGAAACCTGGTCACTACTGCTGACCCGGATGACCCACTGACCCGGATTTGACCCGGGTGTGATTTAAGATTTAAGATTTAAGATTAGATACTGGGCAGTCAGCTCAGCTGGTTTGCCCAGGGGGTGAAAACCCCAAATGGTACAATCAAATACATACATACATACATGCAATTTGATAATTAATTACAGTAGTGAAGGTTAAGTACGTAAATAAATTCATCCAAATTTCTTGATTCTATTATATTAATTGGCAACTCATTCCAGTCTTTAACAGTTCTAGGATAATAACTATATTTATAGGTGTTGAGGGTTGCTTGTGGCAGAATGAAATGATTGGGGTGATGTTGCCTGGTACAAAATTGAGTTCTTTGATAATGTGAGGGGATGGAGATCGGTAGTGTATTATTAATTATTTTATAGAATAGTGTTAATCTTGATGACTGACGGCGTTGTTGTAATGTAGGTATACTAAGAGAGGACAATAATGATGTAACACTATTTCTGGAGTAATCTGATAAAATCCATCGAGCAGCTCTTCTTTGCACCTTTTCTAACTTATAAATGTCAGTGTTATAATACGGATCCCAAACTGGGGCGGCATATTCCATAATTGGTCGAACCAATGTTAAATACGCTGTTCTTTTAGTATCAGATGGGCAGTTGTTTAGGTTTCGTTTAATAAAATTTAGCACTTTGGTTGCTCTGTTACTTACTGTTTGTATATGTGATGACCATGACATAGTGTTATCAATCGCTACACCTAAGTATGTATGGCACTTCTTTATATCGACATTATGACCTGATATGGTATACGTATATTGTATGGGGTTCAGGGAACGAGTACACCTCAGCACAGCACATTTCTCAACATTTATTTTCATTTGCCATTTGTGAGTCCATTCACATATTTTATGTAAGTCTTCCTGTAACTGCTTTGAATCTTGCGGTGTTGTAACAGTCTTGTAAATAACACAGTCATCAGCAAACAATCGAACTGAAGATGTAATGTTTTCATTTATGTCATTAATATATACAAGAAACATAAGGGGGCCTAGTACAGTACCCTGTGGTACCCCAGACTTAACAGTTGTTGCGCTAGATGATTCTCCATCAACAATTACCCTTTGATATCGTTTGGTTAGCCAGGAAGAGATCCATTGAAGAAGAGGCCCTCGTATACCATAGAATTTTAATTTGTTTAATAGTCTTTTGTGAGGAACTGTGTCAAAAGCCTTAGAAAAGTCTATAAACAATAAATCAGTCTGTTGCTGGCTATTCATAGATCGTTGGATCTCATCTATAAAATCAACTAGTTGTGTTTGGCAGGAGTGGTTGGGCCTGAATCCATGTTGTAGAGGATTTAAAGTGTTTAGTGATGTAAAAAAGGACATTGTATGGTGAAAAATAACATGTTCCATTACTTTACAAAGGACTGATGTTAGTGAGATTGGTCTATAATTTGCAGGAGAACTTCGATTTCCCTTCTTGAAGACAGGGGTGATGTTAGCTGACAACCAATCCTGAGGGAGAGTAGCATGTTCTAAAGATTGGGAATAGATGGTCTGCAATACAGGAGCGATTTGTGGTGCACAAAGCTTAATTACTTTAGTGGGAAGATGGTCAGGTCCAGGAGCCTTGGTAGGATCGAGCCTCTCCAGTAGTAGTTGGATGCCATGGATTGAGAAACTGAGGTCTTGAATTGAAGGATGAATGGAGTGATCTAGCTGTGGTGCATTTGATAAATCCTCAGTTGTGAATACAGACTGAAATTGGTTATTTAAAACACGAGCTTTATGTTTCGCATCAGTACAAATATTTTCTCCATCCTTAAGTGGTGCAACTCCAGTGTTATCTTTTCTTTTTGTCTTAATATATGACCAAAATCGTTTTTTACTTGAAGAAGAATCATTAAATAAGTTGGTACAGTAGTTACGATGTGCAGTTTCTAGTAATGTGTTAACTTCATTTCTAGCTTGTTTATAGTCACACCAGTCAGTGTAGTTACCTGTTCGCTTAGCCTTGTCATACAGGCGCTTTCTCAATTTCATTTTCTGTTTGATTAGTGGATTAATCCATGGTAACTTGTCCCGTGATTTTGCAAGTTTGGATGGAATATGCTTGGAAATGTCTGTCTGAATAGCATCTTTTAGAAGCTGCCAGTTGTGTTCGATTGAGTTCTACAAAGGATCTGAAGCACTAAAATGTTCTTGAAATTCTTGGAGTTCATTTTTTAAACCAGTTATGTCACCTTTATGATATAGATATATTCTACGAGAAGCTTTCTTGTTAACTAGGGGACGGTTGCAGTTGATCGAAAATGTTACTATCTCATGATCTGACATTCCAGGGGCAGTATGAAGTTCTTTAATTAGAGATGGTGTCGATACAAATACAAGGTCTAGTACATGATTTTGCCTAGTTGGTGAACTGACAAACTGTTCTAGGTTGTGGTTATTTATAATGTCAATAAAAGCTTCATTTAAGCCATGTCCATAGGTGGGGTTGGGTAAGATGGTTCCCTGACCGTCACTCCATTCAATGCTGGGAAGATTGAAATCTCCAGCAAGGATAAAATTGCAGCTTTGATTTTGTCTGGTTAATTTAACTATCGATTCATTGAGTTCGAGAATTGATTGTAGGTCAGAATGTGGTGGTCGGTAGTATGAGCAGATATAAAGAGATGGTAAGTTATGGAGGCTTATCTTAGCCCAGATAAGTTCTGCAGTAGTATCTAAGTTAGGTTCTTCTGTACAAACTAAGGTATCTTTAATTCCCAAGAATACACCCCCTCCACCAGCTGATCTGTCTTTTCTGTATATATTGAAACTTGCTGGGAAGATTTCAGATGATAAGTAAGAGCTGTCAAGATGTGATTCACAACCCACTATAATATCCGGCTCGTGTTCTTGTAAAAGTCCACAAAATCTAGCTCGTCTGGATGTTGACCTTAAACTACAACAGTTGACACTGATAACTTTAATTATATCAGGTGATATATGGTTGGTGGATGACTTGTGCATATTAAGTTTAATTATGTGATTTTTACCGCGATTAGGGTTATCTAAAGGTGTTAGATTGGAATCATTAAATATTACATTATCAGTGCAGCGGGAGTGACTCATTGAGGCTCGCGCTGCACTATTTGTCCGTTTTTTATTCTATATTTCTTTGCACCTTGATTCATTTGAGTTAGTTGAACTCTTAATGCTTAATTTTCTCTTTGTTCTGATGGAGTAAGGTCAGGAGTTATGAAAATTTTACGTACATGATCTGAGTTCTCCTCCCTCCTAAGTTTAAGTTTATTACGAAGGATAGCCTTTTTCTCATCAAGTGATTCTACAGTAATTTTAAGAAGCCTGGTACGAGAGTCTTTTTTCCCAAGCCTGATGGCATTTGTGATAGTAGCAGGAGTGCTTAGCACGTCTGAAAAAACTGATTGTACAAAGTCAGTGTCCTCTTTCTTTCTGGTATTAGGATCACTAGATTTGGACTCAGGAACATTGTGAAATATCAAGTTGAGCTGTCGTTTTTCCTTTTCTCTTTGTTCTGTAGCCAAGGACGAGGTTACGGTAGCAATTGTAGTAGCAAGGTCAGGGACTTTTGCTGGTATCGCTTCAATTGTTTTGCAGTGACCCGGATTGACTAAAGCCGAGACGTGTTTCGGCTAGTCTCGAGCGAGCGAACGAGTCTACATTTTGAGCGTTCGATTCGTGTTGAGTAAATATTGCAACTTCAGCCTAGCTGTAGGTTGAAGACCATGCAAAAAAAAAAAAAAGGTCTTCACCTACTGACAATAGCTACCCCTCACCATAGATACCCTCAATTTCGTGCTACATACTACACTTACTAACAAATGAGCGTGGCTGAGCTTATGTTGGTATTGCGATAAGTGGGCGTAGCTCACGAAAGAGCTACGCGATAGCGTTTATAAGTTTCCACGTCGTCAAACGAACAATTTCGTTTCTCACGTGATCCAATCCGGGTCAGATCCGGATAAATTGTAAACCGGGTCAGACCCGGATGACCCGGAGAAAATGTGACCCGGATGACCCGACCCGGTTTCAACGCTGCTATAGGTATAGGGCTACAACATGAATTGCAGGAATACACTTTTACTTTGCATCGACAAACTTACATGACACTTCAGTGGCAGCCAATGTATCAATTATTGTACTTAGCTATGGTACAAGTTGCAGGAATTTAGCAAAAAATTAACTGAAGAGGCTAAGATGTGCAATTGGGCAAGATAATTTGCCAAGTGTGCAAGGCACACTGCATGTAAGCATGCCCCTATAGAACATTTTTGGCCTTCTTAAAAAATGTATCTGAATTATTTGAATGTATGACTGTTTTATTAGAATAGCTGACTGCTCTATTAGAGTATCTTAACGTTGAGGGGCTAACCCTCCCTCCTTGAAATAAAGGTGGAGGGTGTGTTGCTATTCCTGCACACAACTGATTAACTGAAACTAACCAAATAATTTAATACACAGTGCATGCAATATACATTTTCTATTATATGAACAAAGTGTAATATAGTAAGGAATGTACTGTATAACTACACATAACTGAAAAACTTAATAAGCAAAACTGAAGGAAATAAATTGAATTGTAAAAATACATTAGGTATAATCACTATGTTATGTGGTATTCATGCTATCTTGAAGAAAATACAAAATAATAGATTACTTGTCAAAACAGTGCTCATTTAGATATAGTCATTATTTTGTATGTCATTGTGTTTTATGTATCAAAGAAGGCTATACAATGACATTAGCACTTGTTGTCAGGCAATGGCAAGTCACAGGTTGGAGAAGTTGCAATGTGTTCCATACCAGTATCAATACATGCTCCAGCTGTAGTAGTCATTTCATGTATGACGTTGCTGCTTGCTGATGCTGGTACATCTTCTTGAAAACTACTGCAAAAGCGTAGATCTAATGACACCTTGTCAACTTCATAGGTGGATACAACAGCTTGCTGCAAAGCTGCATCACTATCAACGTATGTCCCAGTTGTTACACATGAAACATCAGTTTCAGTTTCTGTGAAAACTTGATCTGGTAAGGTGGGAGGGTGGGATTCTGGAGTTATAACTTCTTTGTCTGATTCCACATCATAATAAACATATGCTCCAGGCATAATTGTTGGCTCAGCTACGAAACTACTTTTAGTAGAAACCTGTGCTTTTACAACACCTGATGGAGTTTCAGTATTCACAAAAGTTTGAACTGGTTCATGGTCATGTAAAGGATGAGATACACTACTACATGTAGCCATTTGAGAAATAGTTTCTCTGCTAGCATTGTTATGATGAACTTGTGGTAGTATCTGATTATTCTCAATGTTACCAGCAGACATTTCTTCAGCATTTTGTGGTTGATTTGTGTCATCAAAATAATGTGACAAGTCAATTTTAGCACTCTCAGGTGATTCTGTCAAATATGGCAAAGATTCTCCTCTCCCTGAATCTAGTGACCTGCTGTTAGCTTGATTTAATATATAATTCAGCATCATTGCATCTGTTAAGTCATCTGATACAATTGAAGTGCATTCTTCATTGATTGATGGCATTTGTGATTTTTCAATCCAATTTTTTACATCACCAAAATTTTCACATGTACTTGCTGTGTCTCTACCAATTGCTAGATAACTGACAGTATCATCAATTACTGATGGCACCTGTAACAAGCAATAATGATAGCATTATAAATGATACATAAGAATACTTTCATTGTGATAGAAATTAGTAGCTAGCTAAATGTATTATAAAGATTCCACAAATGCTGGAGCTCCCAAATAAATATTCTTTGAGCATGATTTATTTATGAGCAAATTCTCAAGCCTCTCCATACTTAGTGAAGAAATTATACTCTCACAATGGATGTGTGACAAAACTTTCTGTTGGGAAGCTTGCTGCAGAACTAAATTATACATTTTTCTTTGTCACAAAAGTAGTGTTATAGCCACTTAATAATACATATATTTGCTTCTGGCTGCAACTCTGTCTGTAGAGTGTGTGCATATTTTTATTTTATGTCATTCGTTGTCAATGCAAGTGTAATGCTACCTTGTACTTCAACTGACCAATGAAATAAATGTTGTTTTACTCCAAACCCGATTATAACAGGCTTAATCTAATGATATGATATTTTTTCACCATGGCCTTTTTTGGGGGCTGCACCTTTTTTTACAGCTTGGCTGTTTTTGATTAGATTAGCATAACACTACAAATAACGCATCTTACACCAAACTCTTTGGTATTTTATGCTAGCATGCAAGGGAAGGATTCAGCATCAATACTCTTAATACTCTGACGCAATGGAAAAATAATCAATTATTTACAGATACGTACACTAGCTATTGTGTACATGCCAATGCTTGTGTATCTATATTATGTAGTATATAGATACACAAGCATTGGCATGTACACAATAGCTAGTGTACGTATCTGTAAATAATTGATTATTTTTCCATTGCGTCAGAGTATTAAGAGTATTGATGCTGAATCCTTCCCTTGCATGCTAGCATAAAATACCAAAGAGTTTGGTGTAAGATGCGTTATTTGTAGTGTTATGCTAATCTAATCAAAAACAGCCAAGCTGTAAAAAAAGGTGCAGCCCCCAAAAAGGCCATGGTGAAAAAAGATGTGAAATCCAAGGTGGTGGCCAAGAAATGGCTGTGATGGTAGGTTAATGGTTAAATTTTAATAATGACAATTCAGGTGAATTTGGTGCCAAGACAAAGCGGCACAAAATTCACCTGAATTGTCATTATTAAAATTTAACCATTAACCTACCATCACAGCCATTTCTTGGCTGCCACCTTGGATTTCACATCTTTTTTTACCATGGCCTTTTTGGGGGCCGCACCTTTTTTTACAGCTTGGCTGTTTTTGATTAGATATCACTTCTTTTTGTATTTGTATACTGCAAAGCCGGCCTATGGCTGGCTTTGGGACTTTATTAACCCATGTGTTTTTTTCTTTACCACAGGAAGAAGAAAAGAGAAAAGAACTTGATTTTTAATACTTCAATTATTTTTGATTTTATTAGTAATTATACAAATTATATACATATATTTATTACATGCCCATTATTCCCCACAGGATATTTTTTTGCAGCTGATCTCTCTACTGGGTGACTTGAAATGTAGCTGAACTATATACAGGATGGTTTCTTTGTAGCTGAACTCTCTACAAGGTGACTTCTTCCAGCTGATCTCTCTACAGGGAGATTTGTTTGTAGCTGATCTTTCTACAGGGTGATTTGTTTGAAGCTAAACTCTCTACATGGTGGTTTCTTTGTAGCTGAACTCTCTACATGATGGTTTCTTTGTAGTTGAACTCTCTACAAGGTAACTTCTTCTCTACAGGGTGATTTGTTGTAGTTGAATTCTCTACAGGGTGGTTTGTTGAGGCTGAACTCTCTACATGATGGTTCTTTGTAGTTGAACTCTCTACAGAGTGATTTGTTTGCAGCTGAACTCTCTACATGATGGTTTCTTTGTAACTTAACACTCTACAAGGTGGCTTCTTCTAGCTGATCTTTCTACAGAGTGAATTGTTTGTAGCTGAACTATCTACAAGGTAACTTCTTCTAGCTGATCTCTCTACAGGGTGATTTGTTTGTAGCTGAACTCTCTACATGATGGTTTCTTTGTAGCTGAACTCTCTACAAGGTGCCTTCTTCTAGCTGATCCCTCTACAGGGGGATTTGTTTGTAGCTGAACTCTCTACAAGTGATTTATTTGCAGCTGAACTCTTTATGTTGTGGTTTCTTTGTAGCTGAACTCTCTACAAGGTGACCTCTTCTAGCTGATCTCTCTACAGGGTGGTTTGCTTCTAGCTGAACTCTCTACAGGTGATGTTGTGTAGCTAAACACTCTACATGGTAGTTTCTTTGTAGCTGAACTTTCTACATGATGGTTTTTTGGTAGCTGAACTCTTTACAAGGTGACTTCTTCTAGCTGAACTCTCTACGGGGTAATTTCTTTGTAGCTGAACTCTCCACATGATGGTTTCTTTGTAGCTGAACTCTCTGCAAGGTAACTTTTTCTAGCTGATCTTTCTACTGGGTGATTTGTTTGCAGCTGAACTCTCTACATGGTGGTTTCTTTATTGCTGAACTCTGTACAAGGTGAATTCTTCTACCTGATCTCTCTACAGGGTAATTTGTTTGTAACTGAACTCTGTACAAGGTGCGTTTTTGTAGGTGATCTCACTGCAGGTTGATTTGTTTGTAGCTGAACGCACTAGTAAAGGGTGATTTGCTTGTAGCTGAACTCCCTGAATTGTGTCTAGTTTCTAGCTGATCTCTCTACAGGGTGATTTGTTTGTAGCTGATCTCTCTAAAAGTTGATTTGTGTGTAGCTGATCTCTCTGCAGGTTGATTTGTTTGTAGCCGATCTCTCTACAGGGTAATTTGTTTGTAGCTGAACTCTCTATAAGGTGATTTGTTTGTAGCTGATCTCTCTTCAGGTTGATTTGTTTTAGCTGAACTCTCTACAGGGTGATTTACTTGTAGCTGAACTCTCTCCACAGTTACTTGTGTGTAGCTGAATTCTCTAGAGAGTGACTTAATTGTAGCTGAATTCTCTACAGGGTGCATGACTTGTTTATAGCTGAACTCTCTTCAGTGTGACTTGTAATGTTCTGAATCTCTACAGTGATATATTTGTAGCTTAACTCTCCACAGGGTGACTTGCTTCTTGCTTAACTGTCTATAAGATTAACTGTTTGCAGCTGAACTCCCTACAGAATAACTTGTAATGTAATAGAATTCTATAATGGAGTAAATAAATTAGTCGAATGCTCTATTAGGGTGACTGTTCTATTAGAGTATCTCGATCTCGCATTTGCTACACGGAGTTGGCTTTCGATTCATAACTCAGTGGTTTGTAACCCGATTCTTCTGTACTACTGCAAGGACTTCCTATGAAGATACACACCGATTTTCAGCTCATTGCTCTAAGCGGTTTGCCTAGTAGGCGTGAAAACTAATACTTTTTTATTCATAAAATCGATCGCGTAATTGTGATACAGGTTGGGTTTTGTGTCATATCTCCATGATCTTTATCTCGATTCCTTTCAAACCACCAAAAGGCACTCCTACGGTGGTTACTCCATCTACATAGCAATTTTCAACTCATTCCATGAAGTGGTTTACCCTGTAGGCGTGACAACAAATCGATCTTGTTTTACACGAATAATCGGTAATAACTCCTGAACTATCCATCGGATTTGCACCAAATTGAATATTAGGATTCGCCGTTGGATTCCCTTTCTGTGTGCCAAATATCAAGGCGATCGGAGTACGCGTTTGCGTTTTATAGCAATTTTTGCAAGTGTGCGAAAACACGAAGAAGACTGAAAAAAATCGAAACTTTGGCAGCTTGTATCCCGGAAACGGCTGGAGCGATTTCCTTCCAATTTGGAAAGTAGACTCCCCTGGCTGGCGGAAAACTCTGTAGCAAATGTGGTCTCAATCGGATAAGGGATCACCGAGATACAAAGGTGTGAAAATGACGTTTTCTTTCTGCCTGTCAATATACTCACGGTGTGGCGCGCCGGCTTCTTGGGCCGCACGACACACTACCGTATGTCTTGACTGTCACTTACTCTGGTTAGGAATGTATTGATATTCTTTCTATCAGTTGACACATGACTTTTCAGCTTTCTGAAACAGATAAAAGTTCACTTAATAAGCAGTCCATTATCACAATATCATTGAGTTTTACTTTTAAATAAATTAGCTGAATAATTCCTACCCTAATATTTAAACCCATATTGTATGCAGTGTAGCTACCTTATGACAATGACTCCAACAAATCCAATGATCAAGAATATTATGATCCCTGCTATAATAGCTGAAATAATAAGCGCAGCGCCTGTAAATCACATGATAATGTTTATAATTCTACAATTACTTACAATACCTGGTGTAGAAGAGCTTGACTCAGAAGGTGTGGTGGACATTGTTGGAGTTGGCATTATGCTTGCAGAAGTGAAGGGCAATATCATAACTAAAGTGATGATAGAAACATAGACGCATAATCATTTCATGAATAATTTTTTTCTCTATCAGTGAAAAAATGTGCAATATGTGTATTCTTTAAAGTATACCAGTTTATTTGGTAAATTCAAATACCAGGAACTGTAATAGTGTACAGGTGTACGCAAAATTTTGAAATCACCCTTTATATCAAATCAGCACTAGTATCTGCCCTACATTAGGTTAGGTAATCCTAAGGCTGCAGCACATGTTGCTGTCAGACCTTCAATGCTGGTCACTGTAAAGTGTTAATAATAAAAAATAATCACAGACTTGTGAACACATTGTAACTTGTAATAACCTGTGATTGTGGGATTCAATTTTAATACCGACATCAACAGTAGTTTTTTTTTTTTTACTTTTGTAAATGTAGTAATTAAAGTAACATCAAGAGTTAATAATAGTAGGGAGGCCCTCCCTACTATTATTAAGTCTTGGCAACATAATTAACACTAGTCTCTTAAAATTACTATATTAGCAGAAGTAATTAAATCAAACTACTGTTTAATGTATTAAAATTGAATCCCACAATCACAGCTTACTTGGTTTCCTATATAAGAGAAGGGTATAGCAACTAAGTATTTTGCCAACTGGGTGAGTCTGCATGCTAAAGTAGAACATATTGGTTATACCACGAGCACTCGTGCTTTGCCTGTATATACGCACTCGCACTTGGGCCTGTGGCTCTCATGCTTGTGTATATAATCTGGCAAAGCACTCTTGCCCATGGTATAACTATTACATGTATCCAACACTTACGTATCTAAGTGTAATATCTATCTAATCAAAAACAGCCAAGCTGTAAAAAAAGGTGCGGCCCCCAAAAAGGCCATGGTGAAAAAAGATGTGAAATCCAAGGTGGCGGCCAAGAAATGACTGTGATGGTAGGTTAATGGTAAAAATTTTAATAACGACAATTCAGGTGAATTTGATGCCAAGACCAAGTGGCACAAAATTCACCTGAATAGTCGTTATTAAAATTTTTACCATTAACCTACCATCACAGCCATTTCTTGGCCGCCACCTTGGATTTCACATCTTTTTTCACCATGGCCTTTTTGGGGGCCGCACCTTTTTTTACAGCTTGGCTGTTTTTGATTAGATATCACTTCTTTTTGTATTTGTATACTGCAAAGCCAGCCTATGGCTGGCTTTGGGGCTTTTTTAACCCATGTGTTTTTTTATTTACCACAGGAAGAAGAAAAGAACTTACAGAAGATTTTTAATACTTCAATTATTTTTGATTTTATTAGTAATTATACAAATTATATACATATATTTATTACATGCCCATTATTCCCCACAGTATATTTTTTAGCAGCTGATCTCTCTACTGAGTGACTTAAAATATAGCTGAACTATATACAGGATGGTTTCTTTGTAGCTGAACTCTCTACAAGATAAATTCTTCTAGCTGATTTCTCTACAGGGTGATTTGTTTCTAGCTGAACTCTCTACAGGTAATTTGTTTGCAGCTAAACTTTCTACATCCATGGTGGTTTCTTTGTAGCTGAACTCTCTACATGATGGCTTCTTTGTAGCTGAACTCTCTACAAGGTGACTTCTTCTAGCTGAACTCTCTACAGGGTGATTTCTTTGTAGCTGAACTCTCCACATGATGGTTTCTTTGTAGCTGAACTCTCTACAAGGTGACCTCTTCTAGCTGATCTCTCTACAGGGTGATTTGTTTCTAGCTGAACTCTCTACAGGTGATTTGTTTGCAGCTAAACTCTCTACATGGTGCTTTCTTTGTAGCTGAACTCTCTATATGATGGTTTCTTTGTAGCTGAACTCTCTACAAGGTGACTTCTTCTAGCTGAACTCTGTACAAGTGATTTGTTTGTAGCTAAACTCTCTACATGGTGCTTTCTTTGTAGCTGAACTCTCTATATGATGGTTTCTTTGTAGCTGAACTCTCTACAAGGTGATTTCTTCTAGCTGAACTCTCTACAAGTGATTTGTTTGTAGCTAAACTCTCTACAT
Source organism: Dysidea avara (assembly GCF_963678975.1). Lineage (NCBI taxonomy): Eukaryota > Metazoa > Porifera > Demospongiae > Dictyoceratida > Dysideidae > Dysidea > Dysidea avara. The sequence continues at coordinate 19,427,483 of NC_089281.1, forward strand.
GGTGCTTTCTTTGTAGCTGAACTCTCTACATAACGGTTTCTTTGTAGCTGAACTCTCTACAAGGTGACCTCTTCTAGCTGATTTCTCTACAGGGTGATTTGTTTCTAGCTGAACTCTCTACAGGTTATTTGTTTGCAGCTAAACTCTCTACATCCATGGTGGTTTCTTTGTAACTGAACTCTCTACATGATGGTTTCTTTGTAGCTGAACTCTCTACAAGGTGACTTCTTCTAGCTGAACTCTCTACAGGGTGATTTCTTTGTAGCTGAACTCTCTACAAGGTGACTTCTTCTAGCTGATCCCTCTACAGGGTGATTTGTTTCTAGCTGAACTCTCTACAGGTAATTTATTTGCAGCTAAACTTTCTACATCCATGGTGGTTTCTTTGTAGCTGAACTCTCTACATGATGGTTTCTTTGTAGCTGAACTCTCTACAAGGTGACTTCTTCTAGCTGAACTCTCTACAGGGTGATTTCTTTGTAGCTGAACTCTCCACATGATGGTTTCTTTGTAGCTGAACTCTCTACAAGGTGACCTCTTCTAGCTGATCTCTCTACAGGGTGATTTGTTTCTATCTGAACTCTCTACAGGTGATTTGTTTGCAGCTAAACTCTCTACATGGTGCTTTCTTTGTAGCTGAGCTCTCTACATAACGGTTTCTTTGCAGCTGAACTCTCTACAAGGTGACTTCTTCTAGCTGAACTCTCTACAGGTGATTTGTTTGTAGCTAAACTCTCTACATGGTGCTTTCTTTGTAGCTGAACTCTCTACATATCGGTTTCTTTGTAGCTGAACTCTCTACAAAGTGACCTCTTCTAGCTGATTTCTCTACAGGGTGATTTGTTTCTAGCTGAACTCTCTACAGGTTATTTGTTTGCAACTAAACTCTCTACATCCATGGTGGTTTCTTTGTAACTGAACTCTCTACATGATGGTTTCTTTGTAGCTGAACTCTCTACAAGGTGACTTCTTCTAGCTGAACTCTCTACAGGGTGATTTCTTTGTAGCTGAACTCTCCACATGATGGTTTCTTTGTAGCTGAACTCTCTATAAGGTGACTTCTTTTAGCTGATCCGTACAGGGTGATTTGTTTGCAGCTGAACTCTTTAGGTGGTGATTTCTTTGTAGCTGAACTCTCTACAAGGTGACCTCTTCTAACTGATCTCTCTACAGGGTGATTTGTTTCTAGCTGAACTCTCTACAGGTGATTTGTTTGCAGCTAAACTCTCTACATCCATGGTGGTTTCTTTGTAGCTGGACTCTCTACATGATGGTTTCTTTGTAGCTGAACTCTCTACAAGGTGACTTCTTCTAGCTGAACTCTCTACAGGGTGATTTCTTTGTAGCTGAACTCTTTAGGTGGTGATTTCTTTGTAGCTGAACTCTCTCCAAGGTGACCTCTTCTAGCTGATCTCTCTACAGCGTGATTTGTTTCTAGCTGAACTCTCTACAGGTGATTTGTTTGCAGCTACACTCTCTACATGGTGCTTTCTTTGTAGCTGAACTCTCTACATGATGGTTTCTTTGTAGCTGAACTCTCTACAAGGTAACTTCTTCTAGCTGATCCCTCTACAGGGCGATTTGCGTGTTGTTGAATTCTCTACACGGTAATTTGTTTGATGCTGAACTCTCTACATGGCAGTTTCTTTGTAGCTGAACTCTCTACAAGGTGACTTTTTCTAGCTGAACTCTATACAGAGTAATTTGTTTGCAGCTGAACTCTCTACATGATGGTTTCTTTGTAGCTGAACTCTCTATAAGGTGACCTCTTCTATAGCTGAACTCTTTACATGGTGTCTAGTTTCTACCTGATCTCTCTACAGGGTGATTTGTTTGCAGCTGAAATCTCTACAGGGTGATTTGCTTGTAGCTGAACTTCTTACATTGTGTCTAGTTTCTAGCTGATCTCCACAGTGTGATTTGTTTGTAGCTGATCTCTCTACAAGTTGATTTGTGGGTAGCTGATCTCTCTGCAGGTTGATTTGTTTGTAACTGATCTCTCTACAGGGCAATTTGTTTGTAGCTGAACTCTCTATAAGGTGATTTGATCTCTCTGCAGGTTGATTTGTTTGTAGCTGAACTCTCTAAAGGGTGATTTGCTTGTAGCTGAACTTCTTACATTGTGTCTAGTTCCTAGATGATCTCTCTACAGGGTGATTTGTTTGTAGTTGATCTTTCTGCACATTGATTTGTTTGTAGCTGAACTCTCTACAAGGTGATTTGTTTCTAGCTGATCTCTCTACAAGTTGATTTGTGTGTAGCTGATCTCTCTGCAAGTTGATTTGTTTGTAGTCGATCTCTCTACAGGGTAATTTGTTTGTAGCTGAACTGTCTATAAGGTGATATGTTTGTAGCTGATCTCTCTGCAGGTTGATTTGTTTTAGCTGAACTCTCTACAGGGTGATTTGTTTCTAGCTGATCTCTCTACAAGTTGATCTGTGTGTAGCTGATCTCTCTGCAAGTTGATTTGTTTGTAGTCGATCTCTCTACAGGGTAATTTGTTTGTAGCTGAACTGTCTATAAGGTGATATGTTTGTAGCTGATCTCTCTGCAAGTTGATTTGTTTTAGTTGAACTCTCTACAGGGTGATTTTTTTCTAGCTTATCTCTCTACTGGTTGATTTGTGTGTAACTGATCTCTCTACAAGCTGATTTGTTTGTAGCTGATCTCTGTGCAGGTTGATTTGTTTCTAGCTGATCTCTCTACAAGTTGATTTGTTTGTTGCTGATCACTCTAAAGATTGATTTGTTTGTAGCTGAACTCTCTGCAAAGTGTTTTGTTTGTAGCTGATCTCTCTACAGGATAAATTGTTTGTAGCTGAACTCTCTGCACAGTGATTTGTGTGTAGCTGAATTCTCTAGAGAGTGATTTAATTGTAGGTGAACTCTCTACAGGGTGCATGACTTGTTTATAGCTGAACTCTCTTTAGTGTGACTTGTAATGTTCTGAATCTCTACAGTGATATAATTGTAGCTTAATTCTCCACAGGGCGACTTGCTTCTTGCTTAACTGTCTATAAGATTAACTGTTTGCAGCTGAACTCCCTACAGAATAACTTGTAATGTAACAGAATTCTATAATGGAGTAAATAAATTAGCTGAATGCTCTATTAGGGTGACTGTTCTATTAGAGTATCTCGATCTCGCATTTGCTACACAGAGTTGGTTTTCGAATCATAACTCAGTGGTTTGTAATCCAATTCTTCTATACTACTGCAAGGACTTTCTATGAAGATTATTCGAGCTATACACCGATTTTCAGCTCATTGCTCTTAGCGGTTTGCCTAGTAGGCGTAAAAACTAATACTTTTTTATTACTAAAAATCGATCGCTTAATTGTGACACAGGTTGGATTTTGTGTCATATCTCCGTGGTCTTAATCTCGATTCCTTTCAAACTACCAAAAGGCACTCCTACGATGGTTACTCCATCTACATAGCAATTTTCAACTCATTCCATGAAGCGGTTTACCCTGTAGGCGTGACAACAAATCGATCTTGTTTTACGCGAATAATCGGTAATAACTCCTGAACCATTCTTCGGATTTGCGCCAAATTTGATAGTAGGATGCGCCTTTGGACTCCCTTTCTGTGTGCCAAATTTCAAGGCGATCGGAGCACGCGTTTGCGTTTTATAGCAATTTTTGCAAGTGTGCGAAAAGACGAAGAAGAAGAAAAAAAACGAAGAAAATAAAACGAAACTTTGGCCGCTCATATCTCGGAAATGGCTTAAGTGATTTCCTTCAAATTTGGAATGTAGACTCCCCTAGCTGGCGGACAACTCAGCAGCAAATTTAGTTTCAATCGGATAAGCCATCACCGAGATACAAAAGTGTGAAAATGACGTTTTCTTTCTTCCTGTCAATATACTCACGGTGTGGCGAGCCGGCTTCTTGGGCCTTGATACTGCTATTTTATACCTATATATTGTGTGGTGTAAAAAAAGTTGTTTGAAATGGTGAGAGGAAAATGTTGCATGAAAAAGTACATAGTTGCAGACAGGGAAAATGTAGATACGTGTATAGTGAAGATTATAACTATGCTACAAGTGTGAATTAAACACTTGTGGGTACATTGTGCTAATCAGTCACTTGCATGCCTTATTCACCACACAACATAATTTGCATAGTTTGTCTATTAGAAATGGGCCATAAACACATGGGTCAATATATAAGTGCAAAAGCTATGCTGAGTTTTGTTCACATGCTTACATTCAACAACCGAAGATGACAAATGACTTGAACCTTTACATCTAAAATCAATTTTAGTTTCAGATGATGAGTACTTTGTTTGGAACTAAACACTTTTAATGCTATGGGTACCTGTATAGTGGTTGATGAGAAAATCATTGGGTACCAAAGTAGTGGAAATGTTAGATGGTCATGCAGACAGACAGCTTTTCAGCTACACCTATAGGCATTGTAGTGCACTCAGCACTCTAATGAAAACTTTTAAGTAAATCTGTAGATATTATAGTAGATCACAATTGCATTGACTTACCACTTAACTTAATTGATTCTGATCCACTTAATTTAGTTCCGAACATCACTAAATTGCAACTGTATTCACCATCATCATTTTCACTGAGGTATGAGAATTGTAAAGTACTAGTGTGACTGGTACCATTGGAAATAGTTGGAGTGATTGTTAATCTGCTATCATTTGTAATAATACCATTAGGTCCTGTCCAACTAACAGTAACATTGTTAGGATTAATCATTTCATCAGTATAAGCTGTACACTGTATTTCATAACTGTCACCCAAATATGGTTCATGTGATGATTTGCTCAAATTGTAAACAGGAATTGGAGCTACAAAAGGAATTTATGGTTTAAAACAGATCACACTTATGTAAGATCACCTCTAGGGCCTGTTAAATAGTGATATTACATAACTGGCACTCAGTACTGTGCCAATCATAATAGACACTATAGTAGATAATCAGAAACTCATGTTAAAGTCACAAAAAGCGGTACCATATCATTTTAATATACTGTGAATAATAAACTTGTGAAACAATATTGTTCTTACATCTGTAGAAAATGGGAATGCAAGACAAGTACGTTTACCAATCTCACATGCATGGCCAGACCACTTTTTTCTCTCTTTGTCATTGGATAGGGAGTAAAAAGGTCTGGTCTGGTTTGATTGTTCTGAATACGCCTAGCTCCTAGCTACTACAGACCAGTGATGGATCGTACCAGGGTTGTCAGAACAAGTGTGCGTACATATACACTGGACCATTTTTCCTCCGCCCTGCCCTGGCTATCCAATGACAAAGAAAAAAAGCAGTCTGGCCATGCAAGACTACATGTTTACCTGACATTGAACAATTTTCTGAACTAGTCAACTTTGTGGACCATTCATCATCAAAATCAATAAAATAGACTTCCACAATACATGTTGTTATTTCATTAATGTACGTTAACTCCCACTCCCATCCTCCATTTAAACCTGCAGGCTCATGAAATGGGCATCCATTTGTCTATTAAAGTATAGTATATGTGTATACACATCTTTGTACAAACAGTTAACATACCTTTGTGTGCCCATTGCTACAGTTAATTTTTGCACCACAGTTTTGAACACTCCCACGAATTTCTTCAGGTGTTTTATCTGGTGACGGTCTCCATGTGACATTAACAACACTTTTGTCTGATGTCATATAGTTAGAGGCACAGCTTAAAGTTACATTTGGTGATTCAAATCGTGCTACATAAAAAGTGTTGGAAGTGAGGACATGATAATTAGTATGGTACGTTGGATGCAGTTCCCTGACGTATGTACAGTCTGGGTTTGTGTATTATATATTCTAGTTTCAAGTTTATTATGGGATATATATTATATATATATATGTATATCAACATATCTATATAGTGTGGATTGCTATATGATTAGCCATGCAGGTGTAATAAAACAAAAATTGAAGAAATTTTTATGGAATCATTTCCTAGCTAACTTTGACAATTCACTCTGTTGTTTCCATTACCTTTGTCCCTGTTCTCGTTGTTCCAAGAATCCTGCATCTAACAATTTTAACCACTTGTAACTAAGTATGTAAATGTTAGTGTATAGTTATTTTTTAATGTATGTTAGGCTATCAGTGTAGGTCACTGGTAGACCCTCAGAATTATTATTCTGTAAAGCATTATTATTATTAGACGGACTAGATAGGCTAGCTATATATAGCTAGCTATTTTATATTTATTCAGTATACTAAGACTATACTCACCCAAAGTCACCACTGTGTTTGCAACGAGCAGTAGAAAAGTCTTCACCATAGTTTTCTCCATTGCTATTAACTGCATGTATAAAGATTATATGCAAAGCTGTGGTTAAATGGCAAATTACGTACATAGCTATAATATATATATATATATGCAAAGTGCATTATAATAGCTATAGCTACATACTAACAAGAGTAGATAATAAAAGACTTTTGATACTAAGTTTAATATAAATAAAATAGAACTGAACAGTTAGCTAGCTATAAACCTACGTGCAATAATTATACTGCGCTTCTGCGCTTCATGGAAGTCCTCCTGCATAAGTTACAGAATTTGTCTCATTAGTTTGTGAATGCTATCCCACTAGGGACCTGTGAGAAGGTTAAAGCCTGTAATGCAGGGAGTCATAAACATGTAACTAAAATGTTGGTGGTCATTTAAATAGTTGATTTACTTCTTTGAAGCTGACAGCTATAAACGATGTCTTATAACTCACCAAAATTCCAGATCTTGTGGCCCACAAACCTCTCTATGTTGAATGATCATGTACACTGAGGACGATAGCTCTTAAGTCTTATATGCGTCTATTCATCACGGTACGACGTAATTTAGTATTACGTAATTAGTATTCCCAGACAGAATCCCTATGAAGTATGAAATAGAGGTCTACTTGCGTTTGTCAAGTTCAATCAATTTCACACATCTGCATGTACACTGCGATATACACTGCATGTATTTCACAGCTGTATATAGTTAAGTGTCGCACTTACCCTGATTAGAGCACCTCTAGGATGTATGATTGGTTTGTATGTCTAATGTAGTGGCGATTTTGCATAACTATAGTAATGATACTCAGTATATTGCACTAATTAGCTACAATTTTAGTCCATGCTTATAGACACTGTAAGTGTACATTGATTCGTTGTTCTCTTCTACCACCAGAATATGATTATGGTTTTATATTGTTTATTGCACAAGTTGTTGTTAGCTACACGGGTGAATCATTAATTTGACGTCGCTAAATATTTACGAGACCAGTGGCGTAGCTACCATTGAGGCAACCGAGGCAGCTGCCTCAGTAAAAAGGCTCAACAACAGGCTGCAGGGGCGGATCCAGAGTTTGGAAAGAGGGGGGGCACCTTTCTGAAAAACAGTTGAAGACCAAAAAAACTTGCTGAAAACCAGTTGAAGACCAAAAAAAAAAAAAAAAAAAGGTCACGACAATAATAGCTAGTTATCCTTACCAACTATATCACGTCTGTTATGTAAAATAAAATCCTATTTATAGCTTCATAGGTAAGCTACACTGCCTCAAGAACATTGTGACTGCTTTATTAGAGTAATTGACTGCTCTATTAGAGTATCTCAATCTTGTATGCAATTTCTTGAATGGGGGGGCATTTGCCCCAAATGCCCCATCCTGGATCCGCCACTGGGCTGAGCAGGCCTGAGTTTTGACACCCCAAATTTTGTACTCAAACGTTACTAGACAGCATTACTGTACTATTGTATGCTTGTTCAGGGCACAGCTGAAAAACAGCTTTTGCTGATGCTGTCTCCCTGTTTAAATAACATTAAAAAAAAAAAGAAAAAAAAGTAGTCCAGCACCATGCAAGGCACCATGTTATCATAGGCTCCAGCCCTGCTTAGTACTATTTTGTGTGGCTTGAATTTGTGAAAGATCGAGATACTCTAATAGAGCAGTCATCGTAATATACTCTAATAGAGCATTCAATACAGATTATAGCCACTGTTCTCATTACACTGCTTGATCAATGTTAATTGTCTTCACCGTTCATTACTTTTCAAAAGTTCAATAAGTCAACTGCATGGCATTACATTGAGCTAATTGGTCATGCATATCATGCATTAGCAGTTACAATCAAAAAATAACCTGCTCCACATGCATGCCATTTCAAAGTCAGAATTTCCCTTGAGGGAGCATTCCCCCAGACTCCCTAGCTTGACATACTTAGCACATGCAGTTGAGTATCACATGAAAGAGATTATTATCTCTGACTTAAACATCACATCTGATCAGATCAATAAAAAGTAGCGCACATGATTATGACCTCCATTGCAGTCCATGGATGGCCTGACCGCTCGAAATATCTCCGGAGTAATTTGTGTTGCATGCAATTAAACTAGTCTAATAATTGGAGCATGGTATACTGTAGCATTAACTATATATGCTGGAGCATTACATAATGACATGTAGAAAAATGCTAAGAGTCTTCTGAAACAGTTTCCTACTTCCAACCAGATAGTCAACCTGCAAATTCTGTACCACCCATACTTGAAAGTATTTGTGAATCAGTTGAGCCAGAAGCAGACCCTCTCAATTTGGTGAATGTATAAACTTTGCCTTGGTAAAAAAGTTTTCCTGGCTACGCCACTGGAGACTGCATGCATGAAAGGAATTAAATGAAAGAGTTTTCTTATGTTGATTATTATATAGCTACTGGTATTCCATGACAATCAATATCAAACTAATGCAGGTGACATGTACAAAAGGGTGTGATCATTTATAATGGATAAGAGAACTTCACTCACCACCTGTTATGCCAAATATGTGTGATCAGTAGGAGATCAATTTGCTATCTAGATGGTCAAGGAGTGTGTGTACTCATGGTAGTTTAGTGTATGTTTTATTTAATTTATTTATTTATACGTACAAAAGAGCTTAAATGATTAATTACATACCTGAAGGTCTACCAGTGTCATGCACTGGTAGCCATAATTAATTACTTACAAACTACATTCAGCTATATCTACAAAATTAATAAAAAAAATCTGTATATTATTGTGTTTTAGTCAAGCTGCATATGCAATACAAAAGTAACAATTAATGTTACTGTTATTTAGACCTTCCATAGCAATGTATTGTTGTGATAATGGTGCACTTATTAGACCATGCAGCTAGTATATATAAAAATCAGGATGTTATTTATAGTTGCTGGTTTGCTGACCATCTTGATCTCAACCGAGTAATTGAATCATAGGTCACTAAATGTATTCATGCACATCCTTAGCGTATGTAGCCATATCCTACAGTATATGTAGCACAAGGATGTGCATGGACTGTGTATAGTATTTTATGAAAGTATCTTTTTAATAATATCCTAGATGTAAATTTTGTCAAGCTCATTGTTTGTTATAAATTATTCACTTACAATAATACACACAGGCACAAATATGTGTTATCTAGTTTGAAGTTAAAATAATGCCACTTGTTATCTTAGTGCCATTTATGAATCTTTAAGAAATTTCTCCTAACACTTATATTTACTATAATTCAATAGTATTACTGTGTTGTGTAAGCAGCTGTTCTTACTTTTATCAATAACCTCATAAAGCAAATTTTGTTACTGTCTATATTAGGTAATTAAACAGCCACGGGTGGATACATTAGGCAGGAAACTGTGTACATTCTAATGGATGAATTTCATAATAACTAAAGTTTCCTCTAGCAACTTGAATTTTATGATATTTGTAAGGGTAAATGTCTATAGTAACATTTCAAAATTTTAAAAGGGTAGCATATATAGGTCATGAGATATAACATTTTAAAGTTTGTCATTTTTCCATACATTGTCTATGGGAGGGGGCAACAGTTGCCCCTTCTGGGCAATCACTTAAATAATGTGTGGGAAAACAACAAATTTAATTTATGTCATTTCTCAATTTAACATTATATGTAGGTGTGAATCTCACAATTAACCTCTCCAAATTTTAAAATGGTAGAGTATATAGATCATGAGATATGACATTTTGAAATTTGGGGTTTTCCCATACATTATCCATGTGATTGCCCAGAAGGGGCAACTGTTTCCCCCTCTCATAGACAATGTATGGAAAAATGACAAACTTTAAAATGTCATATCTCGTGACGTATATATGCTATCTTTTTAAAAATTGGAGACATTACTTTTGACATTGCCAGCTACAAAATAATGTAAAATTCAGGTCGCTAGGGGCAATGGTTTAAAATTCCTTATTATGAAATTCATCTATTATGATAAACCCCTGTAAGTGCTGCAGGCTTGTTGTAATTACTTACCAAATTTAATCATTACAATTACAATTACCTAAAATTTGGTAATGATTAATAATTAATTACCTGTTTAATTACAGTAATTACTTAAAAAGATGGTAATGATTAGTAATTAATTACAATTACCATTACAATTACAACAAGCCTGATGTGCTGGCAAGAAATCAAGATTGTGTAGAATGCAGATGATATTCTGGATCTCAGCCTTAAATAGATTGTGTGTTGCTGGAGGATAGCAATTATGATTCTCTTTATCGGAGGGATAAATATGAAATCACTCTTTGTACATATTAATCATATAATGACAATGTATATAAATAAGACCAGCCAGGTTATAGTCATGATTTGATTATAGATACAATTAACTGTATTATATTAGAAGAATAGCTGCACTGATATGACACGCATTAGGTACTGTATGCATAAGCATACAGTGTAGGGTATATATATATTAAGCATTATTTTTAGCCCCTAAGCTGTTACTTCTACTAAAACAGCTTATGCATAACTAACCTATTGATACTTCAGGGACGTTGTCGGTGTACATGTTCATTGGAGCACATAATTGTAATAGCAGTATGATAGGTATAAGCATGCAGGTAGTAGATTTACAAGCAGATATTCATGATTTCTGGGAGCACTGCAATATTTCCCCACCACCATCATACTATGTACTTATATGTACTGGAGGAAATAACAGTGGCAGATCTAGAAAATTTCAGAGGGGAAACCATTGCAACCCCCTATATCTGTCACTGAATAACTGTCAAGTCATGTAAGGACTTTGAAATGTAAGAGTTAAGCAAATATGTCCTACTAAATTAAAGTTGGCTAATTGCTGAAATTAGTCAGAAAATGGCTTGTACTGAGATGCTGCAGCTGGGCACCATTTTTCAGCATTCCTTCTTAGTCCTCATATAAGGAGTTCAGTGCTAAACAAGATGAAGTAGTGAAAAAATACACTAGCTTCCATAGGTACTTTTAGCTATACTTGTGTTTAAATGTTACTTTATTTAATTATGTTAGTTTATATTAAATGTGTGTACACGCGTGCATGCATAATTCTATGTGTGGGTTGTGTGTGTGTGTGTAAGGCAGCATAGCCAAGTGGTTAGAGCACCGGCCTAGTAATGAAAAGGTTCCAGGCTGGTCATGTCCATGCAGTTGCTGTTGGAGCAAGGAACTTTACTCACGTTGCTCCAGTTCACCCAGCTGATAAATGGGGACCTGCATGGGGAAGCAGCTTACCCAGCTATAACATCAATGGATACCTGGTGATGGGGAAGCAAATTCCAATTGTCCATGTCTCACTTAACGGGTGAAGGTTCAGGTAGGACATGGAGTGCCCACAGCTTCACCTATGAGAGCCTCCTGTGGGGAACCAGTTCTATCCCAGAAGGATTTACCTGCACCGACTCATAGTATCTGAGTAGTACTCAGGAGTCCACTGGGTACATGTGACCATGTCAGCATAGTAGCTGAAGGCTTTGCTTTTGCTTTGTTCGTGTGTGCGTAAGTGCGTGTATGTGTGTGATGGTGATGAAATTAGGATATGCCTTATTGAACATAGGTTATATGTTGTAGATTGTCATCAACCTTATTGGCATATAGACACGATAAATGATATTGCAATTTGTTTAACTATATAGATATTAAAACATGAAGTTTACAAGGTATGAAATTTCTAACCACACTTGTTAGTTGTACATGATAAGTTCTCACCAAATCAAATAATTTTAGCTGTTTCCAGGATGAAGAATCAAGACATATATAGTCACTTAGAGTCCAAAGGTCTGTCGCCTGGCTACAATTACAGTTCAACATGTACTCTTAGCTATGACAATATTTTGTTCATGTATCACTCCAGTGCAGTACACTTTCTGTGATGAAAAGCTGCTCCATTTTCAGCTAAATAACCAGCTAATATTTAACAATGTGGTATGCTACTGACTGTTAGAAAGGATATACATAATATAAATAGCATGATAAATAGTAAAGCATAATAATATCCTTGAATGTGTGAAATAGTGATGGACAACTTTAGGGGTCACAATCATGCCAAGCATGTGCACTGTCACTAAATTAATGAGACTATATGCAATGAAATTTAGGAAAAGCATATGCATGTTAAACACATGAATGGATTAAAAATTTTTTAAAGAATTATTCATCACAACATAATATGTACTGTACACAAACATTATAAGAAGTAATGGAGGAAGTAATGCTCTAACTTAGGAAATTCTGTTCAAGGATGTATTACAATAAGATTATCTTGTCTCAATTTTGACTTCCCAAAATGTTATGTACAAACAATGTAGTCATTTCATTTCAAAATTCTGTAATTATGGAGTATCGTACACAGGATGTGTCTACCTAATTGGCAGTAGTATGAAAAAACTGAAATAGCATTTTTGGTTTTTAAAATATGGACACTATAACTATGTAACTGTTCAGTGTAAATGTATAGTTGCCATTACATTTGGACAGTTGTAACTACTGTCAAGTTACTAGTTACAAGAGAGGTAGGTACAGTTTTGTTATTTGGTTACTAGATTCCTCAACTCTATGACCATATTTGAAATGCTTATGTACTGAAGTATCACAAATTTTGATGGTTGAGAAGGACAGCTGATGTTATTAGCTTCATCTTTCAAGTAGCCGCATTATTTACAATTTAACAGCATACAAACTTGTGTAGAACTTCACTTACTAATCACTATGGAATCTGTTTTGGCATTTGTTCTGGATCTAATTTGACAGATTAGCTATCAATGCTAAATGATTCATATGAATATATGTAGTGTTAGTTTCACTTTGTTATCCTACCTGCATACCAATGAATCATGGCTTCCAAAAATTTTTTACCTAGCTAACATGTCTTTTTTGCCAAACATAGCCATAAAAACAAAACCTGTTTACCTTCTTTGATAGTTTATATATTTATTACTAAGTATTTCCATTGCATTAATTTGGTGGCAACAAATAATTAGTCTTAAGGTATGTACATTCTGCAAATATGATTCTTTAAATGTATATACTGTGTGCCCTGAGCTCAAGATCCTAACCTATTTTTCCTTGCGATGAGTATAACTTGATTCATGCTGGATTTTAAACTCCATACACACAAAGCAATTGTTTTCACTTAGTGCATTGTACATATGTGGTTTCACCTGTGTAGCAGTGTGATGAATGCATTTTTAGCATGGCAATTAACAGTTTAGTCATATACAACAAAACTTAAAAATCCACACTGTAAAAAATAAAAGTCAGAATAACCCAAAAAATTGGGTTGTTTTGTATGTATCTCAGGCAACCCAGAACAATATAATGGTTAAATTAGCTAACTGATTCCTCAACCGGTTGTTATTACCAGAAGTTTATGGTGTAGTTTCAACCATGCATTGGTTAAAAGAACTTTTGCAAACAAGGCATAAATTGATACAGAATAGTTATTTTCACCTTTTCAAAATGGTAGGTACAACATCAATTACAGTTAAACAACCAAGTAATTAAGGTTTAAATTAACCTTCGTATAAGGTTATTATATAAACTGTAATAGATACCTGAATTTTAGGGTAGTTTTGGCTGTAATTCAGACAAAAAACCCATTCAATTGAAAGTATTTATAATGCATGCAGTTACAATAAAATAGTGGTTAAAGTCCATGATACAATTAGATACAACATACACTTGTAAGATATAGTGCTACATACAGCATAAAGCAGTTTTAAATGCAGTAACATGTGTTTGTCAATTCATAGGTATCATCAACACGATCATCCTTTTTGTTTATCCATGCATGGTGGAGTAGCAACCAAGACAAGTAATCTGCAAAATATTTAAAACAGTAGCCAACGCAGCTAGGTTATACACAGCAAAAGATTATTGGTGACTCTAAGCCTGATGAAGTATCCACTACTGGATCTTGTTACATTTGTGTATATAGCTACTACATAAGATTTCTACTGTACATAAATGCCATGCTACTGTGGGGAATATACACATGCACACAGGATGTCTCCCACATAATACATAATATTCATAAATGATAATCACATTATAGTACTGACCTGAAGGAAGCCTTTCAGAGACAGCATACTTGTGGTTCAGTGGTTAGTTGCTGGGTTTTTCGCTGTCAATGATCCGCCGGCCCACCAAATACGTTTACGTTTCATCTCTTAATTTACTTCACACCTTGTTTAGGTATACTGTAGCTACGTCAGGTAGCTAGTAGCTTTGTAGTTCCAGCGGCGAAAATTGGCAAGGAAAAACGTCATGCACTATAGGGGGGTTACTCTATTATTCAGTTGACTTTCAGACTCCCAACTGGCTGACCTTCAACTGATCAACTCAGTGAAACACCTCGCCGTAGCTATTGCCTTGCGACTATCACGGGCGTATCCTAGGCGCGTTTCGAGATGCGTTGCAAGTATCCTCTTAAAGTGCGTGCTGCCATCAGTATTCTTCAGTTGAAAGCTGCCGTCTTGCTTACACTGTACAATACCTATTTGATCTTATGTTGCGCGGGAAAAATTATTTTAAATTTGGGTAGGTAGCTAGGCCGGTTTGAAAATGAAAATGATAAAAAATTTTAAACACAAGCATACAAAATGCAAATAATGAATGTAGCTATAATAATGCATGCACAGTTAAAAAATCTAGGTTTCATACTCTTCTAGTAGCATCAGATTTAAACATAAATCTCCAAAAGAGCTTTCCCATCGTATTCTACAATTTTAGAGCATTGGACAATCTTCAATGGTCCCTTTTGGACTATATGCACCCTGGGAAAAAAAAAAATAAAAAAAAAAACAAAAACAAAAAAAACAAAAAACAAAACAAAGAAAACTATATCACGAGGATGCTGATGATGTGTTGTCTTTAATTAAGAACACATGATCTGCACACGTGATTTTCAAAATTATTTCATTTGCAGAAAAAATTTAATGCAGTCGGTCGGGCCCGCGCTTACAATTTCACGTGACATCACGTGTAATCAAGACACACGGCAGGAAACATCACGTGTAATCAAGACACCCAAGAAACATCACGAAACATCACGACACATCACGTGTAATCAAGACACCCAAGAAACCGGCGCGCCACACCATGAGTATATTGACAGGAAGAAAGAAAACGTCATTTTCACACCTTTGTATCTCGGTGATTCCTTATCCGATTGGAACCAAATTTGCTACAGAGTGGTCCGCCAGCCAGGGGAGTCTACATTCCAAATTTGAAGGCAATTGCTCCAGCCATTTCCGAGATACAAGCTGCCAAAGTTTCTTTTTCTTCGTTTTTTCTTTCTTCTTTGTGTTTTCGCACACTTGTAAAAATTGCTATAAAACGCAAACGCGTGCTCCAATCGCCTTGAAATTTGGCACACAGAAAGGGAGACCAAAGGCGAACTCTAGCATCAAATTTAGCACAAATCCGATGAATGGTTCAGGAGTTATGACCGATTATTCGCGTAAAATAAGATCGATTTGTTGTAATGCCTACAGGGTAAACCACTTCATGGAATGAGTTGAAAATTGCTATGTAGATGGAGTAACCATCGTAGGAGTGCCTTTTGGTGGTTTGAAAGGAATCGAGATAAAGACCACGTAGACATAACACAAAACCCAACCTGTGTCACAATTACGCGATCGATTTTTATGAATAAAAAAGTATTAGTTATTACGCCTACTAGGCAAACCGCTTAGAACAATGAGCTGAAAATCGGTGTATAGCTGGAATAATCTTCATAGAAAGTCCTTGCAGTAGTATAGAAGAATTGGATTACAAACCACTGAGTTATTTTATGAAAGTATCTTTTTAATAATATCCTAGATGTAAATTTTGTCAAGCTCATTGTTTGTTATAAATTATTCACTTACAATAATACACACAGGCACAAATATGTGTTATCTAGTTTGAAGTTAAAATAATGCCACTTGTTATCTTAGTGCCATTTATGAATCTTTAAGAAATTTCTCCTAACACTTATATTTACTATAATTCAATAGTATTACTGTGTTGTGTAAGCAGCTGTTCTTACTTTTATCAATAACCTCATAAAGCAAATTTTGTTACTGTCTATATTAGGTAATTAAACAGCCACGGGTGGATACATTAGGCAGGAAACTGTGTACATTCTAATGGATGAATTTCATAATAACTAAAGTTTCCTCTAGCAACTTGAATTTTATGATATTTGTAAGGGTAAATGTCTATAGTAACATTTCAAAATTTTAAAAGGGTAGCATATATAGGTCATGAGATATAACATTTTAAAGTTTGTCATTTTTCCATACATTGTCTATGGGAGGGGGCAACAGTTGCCCCTTCTGGGCAATCACTTAAATAATGTGTGGGAAAACAACAAATTTAATTTATGTCATTTCTCAATTTAACATTATATGTAGGTGTGAATCTCACAATTAACCTCTCCAAATTTTAAAATGGTAGAGTATATAGATCATGAGATATGACATTTTGAAATTTGGGGTTTTCCCATACATTATCCATGTGATTGCCCAGAAGGGGCAACTGTTTCCCCCTCTCATAGACAATGTATGGAAAAATGACAAACTTTAAAATGTCATATCTCGTGACGTATATATGCTATCTTTTTAAAAATTGGAGACATTACTTTTGACATTGCCAGCTACAAAATAATGTAAAATTCAGGTCGCTAGGGGCAATGGTTTAAAATTCCTTATTATGAAATTCATCTATTATGATAAACCCCTGTAAGTGCTGCAGGCTTGTTGTAATTACTTACCAAATTTAATCATTACAATTACAATTACCTAAAATTTGGTAATGATTAATAATTAATTACCTGTTTAATTACAGTAATTACTTAAAAAGATGGTAATGATTAGTAATTAATTACAATTACCATTACAATTACAACAAGCCTGATGTGCTGGCAAGAAATCAAGATTGTGTAGAATGCAGATGATATTCTGGATCTCAGCCTTAAATAGATTGTGTGTTGCTGGAGGATAGCAATTATGATTCTCTTTATCGGAGGGATAAATATGAAATCACTCTTTGTACATATTAATCATATAATGACAATGTATATAAATAAGACCAGCCAGGTTATAGTCATGATTTGATTATAGATACAATTAACTGTATTATATTAGAAGAATAGCTGCACTGATATGACACGCATTAGGTACTGTATGCATAAGCATACAGTGTAGGGTATATATATATTAAGCATTATTTTTAGCCCCTAAGCTGTTACTTCTACTAAAACAGCTTATGCATAACTAACCTATTGATACTTCAGGGACGTTGTCGGTGTACATGTTCATTGGAGCACATAATTGTAATAGCAGTATGATAGGTATAAGCATGCAGGTAGTAGATTTACAAGCAGATATTCATGATTTCTGGGAGCACTGCAATATTTCCCCACCACCATCATACTATGTACTTATATGTACTGGAGGAAATAACAGTGGCAGATCTAGAAAATTTCAGAGGGGAAACCATTGCAACCCCCTATATCTGTCACTGAATAACTGTCAAGTCATGTAAGGACTTTGAAATGTAAGAGTTAAGCAAATATGTCCTACTAAATTAAAGTTGGCTAATTGCTGAAATTAGTCAGAAAATGGCTTGTACTGAGATGCTGCAGCTGGGCACCATTTTTCAGCATTCCTTCTTAGTCCTCATATAAGGAGTTCAGTGCTAAACAAGATGAAGTAGTGAAAAAATACACTAGCTTCCATAGGTACTTTTAGCTATACTTGTGTTTAAATGTTACTTTATTTAATTATGTTAGTTTATATTAAATGTGTGTACACGCGTGCATGCATAATTCTATGTGTGGGTTGTGTGTGTGTGTGTAAGGCAGCATAGCCAAGTGGTTAGAGCACCGGCCTAGTAATGAAAAGGTTCCAGGCTGGTCATGTCCATGCAGTTGCTGTTGGAGCAAGGAACTTTACTCACGTTGCTCCAGTTCACCCAGCTGATAAATGGGGACCTGCATGGGGAAGCAGCTTACCCAGCTATAACATCAATGGATACCTGGTGATGGGGAAGCAAATTCCAATTGTCCATGTCTCACTTAACGGGTGAAGGTTCAGGTAGGACATGGAGTGCCCACAGCTTCACCTATGAGAGCCTCCTGTGGGGAACCAGTTCTATCCCAGAAGGATTTACCTGCACCGACTCATAGTATCTGAGTAGTACTCAGGAGTCCACTGGGTACATGTGACCATGTCAGCATAGTAGCTGAAGGCTTTGCTTTTGCTTTGTTCGTGTGTGCGTAAGTGCGTGTATGTGTGTGATGGTGATGAAATTAGGATATGCCTTATTGAACATAGGTTATATGTTGTAGATTGTCATCAACCTTATTGGCATATAGACACGATAAATGATATTGCAATTTGTTTAACTATATAGATATTAAAACATGAAGTTTACAAGGTATGAAATTTCTAACCACACTTGTTAGTTGTACATGATAAGTTCTCACCAAATCAAATAATTTTAGCTGTTTCCAGGATGAAGAATCAAGACATATATAGTCACTTAGAGTCCAAAGGTCTGTCGCCTGGCTACAATTACAGTTCAACATGTACTCTTAGCTATGACAATATTTTGTTCATGTATCACTCCAGTGCAGTACACTTTCTGTGATGAAAAGCTGCTCCATTTTCAGCTAAATAACCAGCTAATATTTAACAATGTGGTATGCTACTGACTGTTAGAAAGGATATACATAATATAAATAGCATGATAAATAGTAAAGCATAATAATATCCTTGAATGTGTGAAATAGTGATGGACAACTTTAGGGGTCACAATCATGCCAAGCATGTGCACTGTCACTAAATTAATGAGACTATATGCAATGAAATTTAGGAAAAGCATATGCATGTTAAACACATGAATGGATTAAAAATTTTTTAAAGAATTATTCATCACAACATAATATGTACTGTACACAAACATTATAAGAAGTAATGGAGGAAGTAATGCTCTAACTTAGGAAATTCTGTTCAAGGATGTATTACAATAAGATTATCTTGTCTCAATTTTGACTTCCCAAAATGTTATGTACAAACAATGTAGTCATTTCATTTCAAAATTCTGTAATTATGGAGTATCGTACACAGGATGTGTCTACCTAATTGGCAGTAGTATGAAAAAACTGAAATAGCATTTTTGGTTTTTAAAATATGGACACTATAACTATGTAACTGTTCAGTGTAAATGTATAGTTGCCATTACATTTGGACAGTTGTAACTACTGTCAAGTTACTAGTTACAAGAGAGGTAGGTACAGTTTTGTTATTTGGTTACTAGATTCCTCAACTCTATGACCATATTTGAAATGCTTATGTACTGAAGTATCACAAATTTTGATGGTTGAGAAGGACAGCTGATGTTATTAGCTTCATCTTTCAAGTAGCCGCATTATTTACAATTTAACAGCATACAAACTTGTGTAGAACTTCACTTACTAATCACTATGGAATCTGTTTTGGCATTTGTTCTGGATCTAATTTGACAGATTAGCTATCAATGCTAAATGATTCATATGAATATATGTAGTGTTAGTTTCACTTTGTTATCCTACCTGCATACCAATGAATCATGGCTTCCAAAAATTTTTTACCTAGCTAACATGTCTTTTTTGCCAAACATAGCCATAAAAACAAAACCTGTTTACCTTCTTTGATAGTTTATATATTTATTACTAAGTATTTCCATTGCATTAATTTGGTGGCAACAAATAATTAGTCTTAAGGTATGTACATTCTGCAAATATGATTCTTTAAATGTATATACTGTGTGCCCTGAGCTCAAGATCCTAACCTATTTTTCCTTGCGATGAGTATAACTTGATTCATGCTGGATTTTAAACTCCATACACACAAAGCAATTGTTTTCACTTAGTGCATTGTACATATGTGGTTTCACCTGTGTAGCAGTGTGATGAATGCATTTTTAGCATGGCAATTAACAGTTTAGTCATATACAACAAAACTTAAAAATCCACACTGTAAAAAATAAAAGTCAGAATAACCCAAAAAATTGGGTTGTTTTGTATGTATCTCAGGCAACCCAGAACAATATAATGGTTAAATTAGCTAACTGATTCCTCAACCGGTTGTTATTACCAGAAGTTTATGGTGTAGTTTCAACCATGCATTGGTTAAAAGAACTTTTGCAAACAAGGCATAAATTGATACAGAATAGTTATTTTCACCTTTTCAAAATGGTAGGTACAACATCAATTACAGTTAAACAACCAAGTAATTAAGGTTTAAATTAACCTTCGTATAAGGTTATTATATAAACTGTAATAGATACCTGAATTTTAGGGTAGTTTTGGCTGTAATTCAGACAAAAAACCCATTCAATTGAAAGTATTTATAATGCATGCAGTTACAATAAAATAGTGGTTAAAGTCCATGATACAATTAGATACAACATACACTTGTAAGATATAGTGCTACATACAGCATAAAGCAGTTTTAAATGCAGTAACATGTGTTTGTCAATTCATAGGTATCATCAACACGATCATCCTTTTTGTTTATCCATGCATGGTGGAGTAGCAACCAAGACAAGTAATCTGCAAAATATTTAAAACAGTAGCCAACGCAGCTAGGTTATACACAGCAAAAGATTATTGGTGACTCTAAGCCTGATGAAGTATCCACTACTGGATCTTGTTACATTTGTGTATATAGCTACTACATAAGATTTCTACTGTACATAAATGCCATGCTACTGTGGGGAATATACACATGCACACAGGATGTCTCCCACATAATACATAATATTCATAAATGATAATCACATTATAGTACTGACCTGAAGGAAGCCTTTCAGAGACAGCATACTTGTGGTTCAGTGGTTAGTTGCTGGGTTTTTCGCTGTCAATGATCCGCCGGCCCACCAAATACGTTTACGTTTCATCTCTTAATTTACTTCACACCTTGTTTAGGTATACTGTAGCTACGTCAGGTAGCTAGTAGCTTTGTAGTTCCAGCGGCGAAAATTGGCAAGGAAAAACGTCATGCACTATAGGGGGGTTACTCTATTATTCAGTTGACTTTCAGACTCCCAACTGGCTGACCTTCAACTGATCAACTCAGTGAAACACCTCGCCGTAGCTATTGCCTTGCGACTATCACGGGCGTATCCTAGGCGCGTTTCGAGATGCGTTGCAAGTATCCTCTTAAAGTGCGTGCTGCCATCAGTATTCTTCAGTTGAAAGCTGCCGTCTTGCTTACACTGTACAATACCTATTTGATCTTATGTTGCGCGGGAAAAATTATTTTAAATTTGGGTAGGTAGCTAGGCCGGTTTGAAAATGAAAATGATAAAAAATTTTAAACACAAGCATACAAAATGCAAATAATGAATGTAGCTATAATAATGCATGCACAGTTAAAAAATCTAGGTTTCATACTCTTCTAGTAGCATCAGATTTAAACATAAATCTCCAAAAGAGCTTTCCCATCGTATTCTACAATTTTAGAGCATTGGACAATCTTCAATGGTCCCTTTTGGACTATATGCACCCTGGGAAAAAAAAAAATAAAAAAAAAAACAAAAACAAAAAAAACAAAAAACAAAACAAAGAAAACTATATCACGAGGATGCTGATGATGTGTTGTCTTTAATTAAGAACACATGATCTGCACACGTGATTTTCAAAATTATTTCATTTGCAGAAAAAATTTAATGCAGTCGGTCGGGCCCGCGCTTACAATTTCACGTGACATCACGTGTAATCAAGACACACGGCAGTGTGTCGTGCGGCCCAAGAAACCGGCGCGCCACACCATGAGTATATTGACAGGAAGAAAGAAAACGTCATTTTCACACCTTTGTATCTCGGTGATTCCTTATCCGATTGGAACCAAATTTGCTACAGAGTGGTCCGCCAGCCAGGGGAGTCTACATTCCAAATTTGAAGGCAATTGCTCCAGCCATTTCCGAGATACAAGCTGCCAAAGTTTCTTTTTCTTCGTTTTTTCTTTCTTCTTTGTGTTTTCGCACACTTGTAAAAATTGCTATAAAACGCAAACGCGTGCTCCAATCGCCTTGAAATTTGGCACACAGAAAGGGAGACCAAAGGCGAACTCTAGCATCAAATTTAGCACAAATCCGATGAATGGTTCAGGAGTTATGACCGATTATTCGCGTAAAATAAGATCGATTTGTTGTAATGCCTACAGGGTAAACCACTTCATGGAATGAGTTGAAAATTGCTATGTAGATGGAGTAACCATCGTAGGAGTGCCTTTTGGTGGTTTGAAAGGAATCGAGATAAAGACCACGTAGACATAACACAAAACCCAACCTGTGTCACAATTACGCGATCGATTTTTATGAATAAAAAAGTATTAGTTATTACGCCTACTAGGCAAACCGCTTAGAACAATGAGCTGAAAATCGGTGTATAGCTGGAATAATCTTCATAGAAAGTCCTTGCAGTAGTATAGAAGAATTGGATTACAAACCACTGAGTTATGATTTGAAAGCCAACTCCGTGTAGCAAATGTAAGATAACACTTCTTATTATTTAATATTGTGCACTACTGTAACTTGTTTCAGTACCTTTTATTGATGTGGTATAGTCCCTACTCTAGTTAAAAATTCCAATTTTTTCTGTGTACTTGTTTGTTAACTTTTTTTGTAAATAATTATTATGACTGGTGAACCCATGTGTACCGCATCTGAAATGGTGCCACGCTCCCCAATTATTGTCTGAAAAGTGAAGTATCCATTGTGCTTCACTGTCAGCTATGTTAAACCCGTTATGCTCACAATCCACGCATACCCAAGGAAAGAAATGGTGCTGCACGCCCCAGTTATATAAATTATCGTCTGAAAAGTGAAATATCCATTACGCTTCATTGTGGACTATGTTACACAGCAGTACGAATCAAGAACTATTTGAAAAGCACCTCTGCTATCAAAATAGCCACTATGAAAAATACAGACGATTTCCGTTTCGAAGGGAAGCCATCACATGCTATTGCCAAATTGACACTTTTTGCTGTTAGCAAAGATGAATGGTACACAGAGGAGGACACTGGTAAGTCCATGAAGAATGCATTGTACATCCTGTGGTATGCCAAAAGGCACCTCTTGGACTGAAGTGATGTTGAACAGTGGAAATATCAAGCCTGTAGCCTTAACCGTTATCAAGTTATGCTTGTTTGAAGGCATCAGTCAGTCAGTCAGTCAGTCAGTCAGTCAGTCAGTCAGTCAGTCAGTCAGTCAGTCAGTCAGTCAGTCAGTCAGTCAGTCAGTCAGTCAGTCAGTCAGTCAGTCAGTCAGTCAGTCAGTCAGTCAGTCAGTCAGTCAGTCAGTCAGTCAGTCAGTCAGTCAGTCAGTCAGTCAGTCAGTCAGTCAGTCAGTCAGTCAGTCAGTCAGTCAGTCAGTCAGTCAGTCAGTCAGTCAGTCAGTCAGTCAGTCAGTCAGTCAGTCAGTCAGTCAGTCAGTCAGTCAGTCAGTCAGTCAGTCAGTCAGTCAGTCAGTCAGTCAGTCAGTCAGTCAGTCAGTCAGTCAGTCAGTCAGTCAGTCAGTCAGTCAGTCAGTCAGTCAGTCAGTCAGTCAGTCAGTCAGTCAGTCAGTCAGTCAGTCAGTCAGTCAGTCAGTCAGTCAGTCAGTCAGTCAGTCAGTCAGTCAGTCAGTCAGTCAGTCAGTCAGTCAGTCAGTCAGTCAGTCAGTCAGTCAGTCAGTCAGTCAGTCAGTCAGTCAGTCAGTCAGTCAGTCAGTCAGTCAGTCAGTCAGTCAGTCAGTCAGTCAGTCAGTCAATACTCAGTAGAAAATTCCATTAAATAAATTGTTTTAAAAATTCCGTAGTAGTTTGTTAAAAGCATTTCGGGTCAGTCTGAAAACTTGTTTGGGCTTAGTTTTACCTGCCTCATCATTGTTAGGGAAAATTGAGGCTGGTTTTTGGGTGATGTTATTTCGTGGGCCACGTCTACTTCTTTGTGGTCCCTACCATACAGTGCTATTGTATTGTATGATACTATCGTACTGTATGATTGTAGCTATATGCTACTAATTTTTAAAGCCATGACCACGCAACAGCTATTAGAGCTAAACTAAGGGCATAAAATACAGTATAAAAGCTCCATGGGTCATGACTCTGAATAAGGTTATTGCTAGAAATAGTGCCTGTGTATAACTGCTACACATTCACGTGATAAATAATGTTAAGTTTACAGCATAATAAATGGGAGAGAATTTGCATGCAGGCAGGAAATGAGAAGCAATGAATTTTCTTGGAATGGCCTTATGGTCTCCTGTAAATTTTTATAGTATTGAGTCAGTTCCTAGAAGTTGAATAGCAAGTGGCACCCCGGGCTCTCTGCCATTGCATCCTTCTTCTTTTCTGCTCTCCATTTTATGGTGACAGATAACCTGTTGTTATTGTGATTTAGAATATTTACAAGTAGTCTAATTTTCCCAGCCTCACTGATGATATAGCTACATGATAAATTTGTTTTGTTGTATTTATCTTATTCCAGCACTCATATATTATACTGGCCATGGAGAGTTTGGAACAGGAAACTAATGCTTCAAGGATGGCACTATACGTAAGTCTCCAAGAAATTCTTGCACTGTATTTTGATTATTTCCGTGGAAAGTTGTTATACATATTCACAGACTTCTGTTACTTTGGTCACTGGGTTGTGGAACTTGCTAGATACTTGGACAACTTGGGTATTGGAGCATGTGGTCACCAAGCCATGGAACAGGGCTTATTGTTCAAGATTGTTGCATCATGTGAGCCAGACCAGAAGGCTGCTGATGGGTGCTTTTCAAGTGGAGCACTTGGATTTGATGACGACGACAAGAACATAACATTTGCTACACACCACAAGCTATCTGGATCACAAAATGTATATGGATGTGACTTTACCCATACTATGTGTTATCAACTTGACGGTCCTAGAGCTCCTTGTCGGCTACCTGAGATGCCAGCTAAGTATCGGTGGCAATGGAAAGATATTATTTCAACAATTTCAAACCCTGGTGAGCGAACTTTTGTAGTAAGAGGAAGAGACAAAGGAAGGAAAGCATGGCACTTTGTTGTTGTTCCTGGATGTTTAGTTGAGAGTTTTAAAGCAGCAACAACTGTTGGAGTTGTTGGTGTTAGCGATTATGGCTTTTCAGTAGCTAGTGGATTTGGTGATGCTCCTCCAGATGATATCCTTAAAAAGTTAATAAGATTTGCCCCCAGTTATTATAATTGACTGATGTACATGTATGTGTATAGAATAATTAATTTTGATCAGCTAAGTTTATATGCATTTTTATATACATAATTTAGTTTTCTGTATCAAAATAAATGCATGTACTGATGACAATGATTGTAAATGTACAAAGTGCTGAGATAAATGGATGTCATCAGTCTGTTGTAATGATGTATTTCAAATTTCTGGGTAGAGTGGATAGTAGTATAAAGGTATACATAGTGCATAGAACTATAGACCAAACTAATAAAGCTGTGTCTAGTATTGGTTCATCTCTCTTGTATGTAGCTACTGTATAGTGTTCTTGCCAAAATGGCACTTGTCAGGTTTAACAGTAAAATTTAACAGTAAAATTTAACAGTAAAAAACTTAAGTCTGTTGTCTTAGCTGTTATAAAATTAGTTAGTTCAGTTAGCAGAAAGTTACTCAGTCAGTCTGTCAAAATAAATTATAAACTTCTCAGTTCACACCGCATGCACCTTTTGGGAAACCTAGCCAATAGCTACTGCCAAAGCTTTGGGAAGGTATTGTGAGGCTGGTTCGCTGGTTCAGTTTTGGTCAATGTATTGAGAAAGTACAAGTCTCCATGATCACTAATATTTATTTATTTGTTTATTTCCATTAATGTAGCTACTGCCATACTGCATGATGATCAGTTGTAAAAGTGTCTAAAATGCAGCCACCTACCTATTAAGGCCATGCAGTAACCGGCTTAGACAGGTTTTTTATGCAGCTCAGAGTATCAATTTGTTTTTATTTTTGCGTGAGTCTAATCGATATTGAATTTAAAGCTGTGAAACTGCTGTGTGGTCACACGAGACAAATTAACTGCCATTTTGTGTCAGGTATTTTTATTTTATTTTATAACAAGTACACAGAAAAATTTGGAACTTTTCAACTAGAGTAGGGACCATACATAGTACATCAATAAAAAGTACTGAAACAAGCTGGAGTAGTGCACGATATTAAATCACAGCAAAACAATAAGAAGTGCTATATCCCTACTGTGCTCAAGATACCATAATGGAAATGCACAGTAGGGATATCACTTCTTATTGTACAGTAGGGATATAACACTTCTTATTGTTTTACTATGATTTAATATCGTGCACTACTCCAGCTTGTTTCAGTACTTTTTATTGATGTGCTATGGTTTCTACTCTAGTTGAAAATTCCAAATTTTTCTGTGTACTTGTTTGTTAACTTTTTTTCGTACTGTTGAACCCACGCATACCGCATCTGAAATGATGCCACATGCCCCAATTATCGTCTGAAAAGTGAAGTATCCATTACGCTTCGTTGTCAGCTATGCTCAACCTGTTACGCAGCATTTTGAATCAAGAACTGTTCGAAAAGAACATCTGCAATCCATGCATACTGAAAGAAAGAAATGGTGCTTGCGTCCCAGTAATTATCATCTGAAAAGTGAAGTATCCATTATGCTTCGTTGTCGGCCATTTTCAACCCGTTACACAACTGTACGAATCAAGAACTGTTTGAAAAGCACCTCTGCTATCTAAAACAGCCACTACGACAAATACAGACGATTTCCATTACGAAGGGAAGCCATCATGTGCTATCACCAAAATCGACACTTTTCACTGTCAGCAAAGATGAATGGGACACAAAGGAGGACACAGGTAAGTCCATGAAGAATGCATTGTATGTACTGCGATATGCCAAAAGGCACCTGTTGGGCTGAAGTGACACTGAACAGTGAAAAAATCAAGTCCGTAGCCTTAGCCGTTATTGAGTTATGCTTGTCTGAAGGCATCAGTCAGTTATTCAGTCAGCTACTGCCAGTCAGTTACTAGAAAATTATGTTAAATAAATTATTTTTTAACTTCCGTAGCAACTTGTTGAAAGCGTTTCGGGTCGATCTGAAAGCTGCCTGGGCTTAGTTTTACCTAATCAATACTGCCTCATCATTGTCAGGGGAAATTGAGGCTGTTTTTGGGGTGATATTATTTTGTGGTCCACGCCTACTCCTTGTGGCCCCTACTATACAGTACTATCATACTGTATGATAGTTATTTTAACAGGGAGACAGCATCAGCGAAGCTGTTTTTCAGCTGTGCCCTGAACAACAAGCAAACTTTACATATATCAATAAATTACAGTGGAACCTGTCTATAATGGTCACCTTGGGACCAAATATATCTGGCCTTTATATACAGGTGGCTGTTATAGAGAAAACTGTATAAGGTGGTCAGCAGCATTTTAGTGGCTATGGCCGTTATAAATGAGTGATTATTATTAAGAGGCTCGCGCCAACCGCAATGCAGTAATATTTTTAGTACAGAAAGGACAAGGTGAGCTTGTTATGAATGTTGGTTATCAGTGGCGGATCCAGGATGGGGCATTTGGGGCAAATGCCCCCCCCCCCCCCTTCAAGAAATTGCATGCAAGATCGAGATACTCTAATAGAGTAGTCAATTACTCTAATAAAGCAGTCACAATGTTCATGAGGCAGTGTAGCTTACCTATGAAGCTATAAATAGGATTTTATTTTACATAACAGACGTGATATAGTTGGTAAGGATAACTAGCTATTATTGTCGTGACCTTTTTTTTTTTTTTTTTTTTTTTTGGTCTTCAACTGGTTTTCAGCAAGGTGCCCCCCCTCTTTCCAAACTCTGGATCCGCCCCTGGTTATAGCTATTGAATACGTTTAAGCAATGAAGCCTGATAGATTATATAGTATTCATTGAAAGGCAGGAAGTGTGATAATTGTGCATTAATTGAAACGGTACCGTGGTGCCAGACAGTTGGCTTAATAAGCCACCATAAAAGGTAGCGACCACTATATGAAGGAGAAAGTTATGTATACAGTGATTCATAGGCGAATTCTTAGTTGGCCGTTATACGCGTTAGACAGGTGACCGCTTAATGCAGACAACAATGCATACATTTGTATGGGAAAATATTTGGGACCTCGTGTCCATGGCCGTTATGCAGAGGTGACCGCTTAATCCAGGTGACCGTAACACAGGTTCCACTGTACAAATTAAAGCATGGCTAAATAATTCATCTTAAAACTATGTAGTGATTCTGCTTTGTGTATGTCTGTATAACGACACCCCCCCACCTGCTATGCTCCAAGCTGATGAATTTTTCAGAGTATTCTTTAGAGCTATAGGATTTTTTCTCAAATGTGTTTCAAACAGAGCTTGTGCCAACCATGATGGACCGAGAAAATAGCCTAATTCGCAAATCGCAGTTGCATGATAATTGGATCTTTCGGTGATATATACAAGGAAAGTATAAAGTGTTCCCCTAAAGAAGAGTCCACTTAGTGGAGCAGGCCCCCCAAAGCGTGATTTCTTACCCAGAGTGAGAAGAGACTCTGAGAAGTTTCAAGAAATGATTTTAAGGATAAGGACAAGCAGTTAGTCTATAACTTAATGGACATCCCAGGAGTGCAGGAAACCAAGGAATTCTACATCAAATGCATCAGGAAGTTGTTCAGAATTTCAAAGAATGGAGGTTTGTAGCTAGCGATAAATGCAAACAACCTGCTGTTTGACCCTGGTGCTGTTTGGCTGCATGTGAATTTGAAAGCATGCAGTGTCAGAGTATATGATGATATTACTAAAAACTGAAAAAGCAACAAGTAAACTGGTTTATGCATGTAAAGAAAATAAGAACAGTGGTAGGCTTCCCAGGTCCAGTCATGGATTTTTCTCCTATTTCTACCTTTTCAAACACACTTTCTGTAACAACTTTAACAGGCTGTAGGGCCAGGAGTCCTACAGACCTTCAGCACTTGTGCTGTAAAATCTAAATAAATTAATTAAAACAAAAAAAATAGTGTTAAAATAATAATTAGGCACATTGTGGAACCTATATTGCTATATAAATTCAAATTTTTTGCAAACATTAAACAAATAGGCTGAACTAGGAAAGTAGCCAGCTTCAGTAATTGCTATAGGTTAGCTACACTAGCAGCTCAAGAAAAAGACTCTGTGCTAGTATGTGGCGATGAAGGTGAAGACTTGTTAGAGAATTCATTACCTATGTGGCTGGAGGTGTGAAGAAGAGTGCATGGCCTACAGTATGAAAGACAGTAAAATTATTGCAACCCAAATATTTTTTCAGAATACACTTACGAGGTGTCATGACTGAGAAAAAGTGGTCTGCCCATTCGAGACTAGATACCATGACATACAGATGAATTTAGAACATATTTGTAAAGTATTTATATAAAATTCCAAGAACCATTGAGGTTCCCTGCGGTTCCCTGGGCCCTTGGTCCTGCATGGCTCCACTGTTTATACCTACCCAATATACCTGGCAATGTTGGTTCCTGTCTAAATCAGAGACGGGTTCAAATGTTTGTATACATCTAATAGACACCTGTTTCATTTCTGTCACTGGTGATATTGCAGGAGAGACACCTGTTTCATTTCTGTCACTGGTGATATTGCATGCTACATAGTTACACCTACTGTATTTTTTTCCAGCACTTATGTATTATACTGGCCATGGAGAGGTTGAAACAGGAAATTGGTGCTTCAAAGATGGTACTATTTGTCTACATGAAATTCTTGCACTGTATAGTACATGTTTCCATGGAAAGCTGCTATACATATTTACAGACTGCTGTTACTCTGGTCACTGGGTTGTGGAACTTGCTAAATACTTGGATAACTTGGGTATTGGAGCATGTGGCCACCAAGCCAGGGAACAGGGCTTATTATTCAAGATTGTTGCATCATGTGAGCCAGACCAGAAAGCTGCTGATGCGTTTTTTTTTCAGATGGTGCAGTTTGGTTTAATAAAGAAGATAAAAAGATCAGGTTTTCAACATATGGCAAAATATCTGAAACACAGAACGTTTACGGATGTGACTTCACAAGAACTATGTGCTATCAACTGCAATGGCCCACAGCTTCTTGTCGGATATCTGAGATATACCAGCTGAATACCAGTTGAAGTGGAAAGATGTTATTTCCTGGCAATCAAATCCTGTTCAATGAACTTATTTAGTGAATGGTAGATACAAAGGAAGGAGGGCATGGCATTGTGTTGCAATCCCTGATGGTTCATCTAAGGATTTTGAAGCACAAGTGGCTACTGGGCTGTTACAAAATACGGCTTTCTTATAGCCAGTGGCTTTGGTGAAAATCTTCCTGATGATTTCTGTGAAAAATGGAAATCATCTTCTCCAAATTATTTTACTAATTGCCATTTGCGAAAGCTGAGTACAGATATCCTCTTGTAGTTTATTGGGTACTTATGTTCAGCCTAAGTACTGTTGCACTGTTGCATTTTGGTGACACACGAAAGTGTAATTTGAAACTGTTTTGCAAAAGCCAAAAGTTTTACATTTTGCAAGCAGGTTTTTTGTCACCATTAATAGTTAATATGTGAACAGCGCCCTATTTATTTCTCTAAGTCAATTTATATCTTTTTAAACTGCTTATTTATTGCTTACCTTTGTTATGTCAAGTTGTACATAGCTGTAGTGCTGTACAGTAAAATTCAATTTGTAAATGGTATTATTATTATGCCATATCCTAAGCTAGCTGCACAGTGGGTGTACAATAGAGGAATTCATGTATGGGTGTTGCACAGTCTACCCAGCTGTAACTGGAGACACAAGTACTGGGTGACCTATTGCTCCTCTGGATAGGCAATGACTGCTGCAGGCCTGTTTCAATTTGTGTGTTTATGTGCAATGTGTGTGTTGTGTGTATGCTTAGCTTTGCTAGGCTTGTGTGTGTGTTTGCATGTGCGTGCTAAAGTATGTAGACTCTTGTATAGTGTGCAGCATGCATAAATGTATAATGAAGCCTGAATAGTCTTAATTAGGTGACCTATAGATAGCTAGAGGTAATGTCAGCTGCTTTGTATCTGTGTGTGTGTGTGCACTCATGTGTGCATGTGCATGCTTTCACGTATAGTGTGGGAATTAAGCATGCAGCTAGACTATAGTGCATTAACAGATATATATGTTTTACTCTATTTGGCATTTTCTTGATGTTTGAAGTGCAAGTGTATTGTGTCTATTATAGTAATGAACATTCTATAGTTACTCCAAAATAACTAACAATAGTGCATGTCTTTTTTAGCATGTACTGCACAACAAAAGTATTAGTGTCACAGCAATGGGCCAAAGGTTGTTTTCCTATACTCCGTGCTTAGATTCCTGAACACTAGCACCCTAACTAACCATAACAGTATACCATGGTATTGTACAGTGTCCAGTACTGATAGTGAATACAAAAAGCAAGAGTTGAGAAAAGCGGTGTTTTGATAAAAAGAAATGTAAGTGAAGTAAAACAAAGCTTCATTAAGTGCATATTGAAAGGCGCAGTCAAAACTGATACACCCACATTGCTAACCACTTGCTTCAACCACAAAGCCACAGTGTAAATTCCATGGGTTGTTGATATTGCAATAAGTATATACCTCTTGGAATTTTATTGAATAGAATTGTCACCACCCTATAAGCCTCAAATGGTGTAAAACTTCAGTTCATTATGTACTTTTCTTCTTTAAATCTCTACGAACCTTTGTAGCTATACATATGTAGCTATACGTACACATTTAATAGAGCTGTTACAAAAGAAAACTGTAAATGAACTCCATTATTATCCTGACATGGCATGGCCACACCTATAGCAAACATGCACTTATATTATAGTTTAAATTGCAACACCAGAACAGGGTCAATTAATGTTATATTGTAGTGAAGTTGTTATCTGAGAATTAGTTGATGAAGAACAAATTGTAACAATGAGAATCCAATTATTTGGATCTGTAGAAAAATATCAAGGTAAGAACATGCTTAGTATAGCTATAATGCATGGTCATACATGCAAACATTTGTACAGAATAATTAAAGTTATGTACTTATTAAATTACTTCAGCTCCAGGAATATCAACAACTATACTAGATAAATCAATGATAATTTTAATATAATTGATGTTTTGACTAAGAAGTAGAAGTAGAAGTGGTAAATCTATCACAATGATCACTTCAATGTATAGAGTATTTCTAATACTCTATAATAGTGTATATGTCAGGTGACAAGTATGTAAGTGTAACCTTATGTCATTCAAATGTCAAACGTTTTAATGAGCCATGCATCTCATCCAATTCCTAGTGAGGAAGCCATAAATGCATGTGCAATTTGGTATGGCCGTTTCTCAAACTTGTGATTAAACTAAATCACACACATGTCATTGCTAATAGACAACTAAAATGCTTTTCTAAGGGAAACACCCTTTTCTTCTTTTAAACTGTTTTCTTCAGTAGGAATCAACTTACTAATGTGAGCATACTATAAAGCTCATAAAGCATATACACTGTTTAAACAAATGTGTTATAAGGTGCTAGCTACCATAGCACATCTGTTTTAACAGTGTATTAGTTTTGTGCAGCTACACATAATTAAATGCATAAAAACGCAGACCAGCTACAGTAGGTGGTGACTTAACTGATCCTGTGATTGCTACTTGCAGTCTGCCTGACAGCCTGGCCGAGGAGTGCAGGATTTCCTTTGCATTCAAACCAGTATAAACAGCATAATATTATATAGCTATTAGCTATATTCATCAATTAGATTAAAATGCATGCAGTTAGTCCATATGCACCTAGCAGCACACATCTAACAAAAATATACGCAACTCTAATAGTACACTCACATTAATTTTGAAAAGTGACAGGTCACGTGACTTGAATCAATTTAAGTCATGAGTGATATTAAAGGTTCAGAACTTCAGCTCTATTTGGATCTGAGGTGTCTTCTGATACAGCCCAGCCTGCAGCTGAGTAGTACAGTCGAGTTTTCCTCAAGAAACTACCGTGGTCTACAACGACAGCCAAAATGGCGGAGAAAACTGCTGACGAACCAGCGACCGAGCAAGAATTGAGCAAAACGCAGGGTAAAAAGGATGGACATCCACCAGTGGAAGGCTTTTCTTGTGCTAGAACAACCCCAAAGAGCTTACAAATGACTTTAGCATCATTCCAAACACCCTCACTGGTGAAGGAGGAGCCTACTGCAGCTACAGTCCAGGCGGCTACTAAACAACGTCACCATAGTGCCTTCAGCTTTGAGTCAATTAGCAGTGAAGAGGAATATTCTCGTAAAGCACCAGAAGACAGGGTAGAGGAGAAGGGAAAAGAGAAGAGGTCAGGCACAAGAAAACGCTTTAGTGATGAAGACTTAGCAGTATTGGAAGAGACATCTGAGAAAATAAAACATCCATACGAATTTTTGGTTACAAAGCTTGCAAATGACTTGAATACTTCAGAGCAAAAGGTGTTAAGATGGTTTTCAGCTAGAAGGTTGAGGTGGAGACAGGAAAGAGACTTGGAGGAGCAAACACGAAGTGGGTTGCGCTCCCCTCAAGCTTCCAGCTCTTCTAGGACACGTTCACCTTCCAAGTCCTCTGTTAGGAAGAAGTGACCTGTATGATATCCCATCTATTAAACTGACTCCATGTTTCTGCTGTGACTGGGTTTGAACATCTTTTGTTGGTCATCACTAACTTGTGCTAATGTACAGTATGTAGTGTTTATTCACTGTATTATGTACAATCTGTAATAGTATACAATCTGTAATAGTATACTAGGGTTGGGCAATATTTCAATATTATCGCCTGTATGCAATACTATGATGTGCAATACTGAGAACCGCAGCTATTTTGAAAATACCGCAATACCATTTGTGCAATATTATTGCATTTTCTGCATAATTGCTAAGAGAGAAATTGTGTTATTAGTGCTTTGCAGTGACTACAGGATTGACACAAACATTAGAGAGCTGTACCTAGAAACACTGAAGGTCTGACAGCAACTTGTGCTGCCATTACATATCAGAGTTGAATACTGTAGGCTTACAATAATGTCTTATTTATGAGCTCCTGATGACACAGAGTACTTATAGTGGACATAGCAATACTCACAATTATCGCAAGATCACCTCAGTGCAATAATCGCAAGTAGAAAATACCAGTATCGCCCAACCCTATAGTATACTGTACACTCTGTAAGTGCGTAATAAATTATAAAGTCTCTCTGAGCTGCAAAGTGGCTATCTGTATTGTATCGAAAGATTGTGTTGTGTAACTAATGTAGTACTTGTGGTAGAAAGTCACAGTACTAGTAGGTCAAATGATACATCTGCATGTATGATATGTGAGTAATGTGACCGAAGAAATTCAGACTTGGGATTCAATGACAGCTATCTATAGACAGACAAGCATTAATATTATAGGTATAGGGCTACAACATAAATTGCAGGAATACACTTTTACTTTGCAACTTGCATGACACTTCAGTGGCAGCTAATTATTGTACTTAGCTATGGTACAAGTTGCAGGAACCTAGCAAAAAATTAAGTGAAGAGGCTAAGATGTGTAATTGGGAAAGATAATTTGCACAGTGTGCAAGACACACTACATGCAAAACATGCTGTATAGCATGCCCCCACAGAAAATTTTTGGATATATTGGCCTTCTTGAAAAATATATCTGAATTACTTATTTGAGTGTATGACTGTTTTATTAGAATAGCTGAATGCTCTATTAGAGTATCTTAATCTTGAGGGGCTAACCCCTCCCTCCTTGAACTAAAGGTGGAAGGTGTGTTGCTATGCCTGCACACAACTGAAGCTAACCAAATAATTTAATACACAGTGCATACAATATACATTTTCTATTATATGAACAAAGTGTAATATAGTAAGGAATGTACTGTATAACTACATAACTATAAGCAAAACTGAAGGAAATAAATTGAATTGTATAAATACATTAGGTATAATCACTATGTTATGTGGTATTCATGCTATCTTGAAGAAAATACAAAATAATAGATTACTTGTCAAAACAGTGTTCATTTAGATATAGTCATTATTTTGTATGTCATTGTGTTTTATGTATCAAAGAAGGCTATACAATGGCATCAACATTTATTGTGCAAGTTACAGGTTGGAGAAGTTGCAATGTGTTCCATACCACTATCAATACATGCTCCAGCTGTAGTAGTCACTTCATGTATGATGTTGCTGCTTGCTGATGCTAGTACATCTTCTTGAAAGCTACTGCAAAAGTGTAGATCTAATGACACCTTGTCAACTTCATAGGTGGATACAACAGCTTGTTGCAAAGCTGCATCACTATCAACGTATGTCCCAGTTGTTACACATGAAATATCATTTTCAGATTTTGTGAAAACTTGATCTGGTAAGGTGGGAGGGTGGGATTCTGGAGTTGAAACTTCTTTGTCTGATTCCACATCATAATAAATATATGCTCCAGGCATGATTGTTGGCTCAGCTACAAAACTACTTTTAGTAGAAACCTGTGCTTTTACAGTACCTGATGGAGTTTCAGTGTTCACAAAAGTTTGAACTGGTTCATGGTCATGTAAAGGATGAGATACACTACTACATGTAGCCATTTGAGAAATAGTTTCTCTGCTAGCATTGTTATGATGGACTTGTGGTAGTATCTGATTATTCTCAATGTTACCAGCAGACATTTCTTCAGCATTTTGTGGTTGATTTGTGTCATCAAAATAATATGACAAGTCAATTTTAGCACTCTCAGGTGATTCTGTCAAATATGGCAAAGATTCTCCTTTACCTGAATCTAGTGACCCCCTGTTAGCTTGATTTAATATATAATTCAGCATCATTGCATCTGTTAAGTCATCTGATACAATTGAAATGCATTCTTCATTGATTGATAGCATTTGTGATTTTTCAATCCAATTTTTTACATCACCAAAATTTTCACATGTACTTGCTGTGTCTCTGCCAATTGCTAGATAACTGACAGTATCATCAATTACTGATGGCACCTGTAACAAGCAATAATGATAACATTATAAATGATACACAAGAATACTTTCATTGTGATAGAAATTAGTAGCTAGCTAAATGTATTATAAAGATTCCACAAATGCTGGAGCTCCCAAATAAATCTTCTTTGAGCATGATTTATTTATGAGCAAATTCTCAAGTCGCTTCATATGTAGTGAAGAAATTATACTCTCACATTGGATGTGTGACAAAACTTTCTGTAGGGGAGCTTGCTGCATGATTAACTAAATTATATTTTTTCTTTGTCACAAAAGTAGTGTTATAGCCTCTTAATAATAGATATATTTGCTACTCTGTCTGTAAAGTGTGTGCATATTTTTATTTTATGTCATTCGTTGTCAATGCAAGTGTAATGCTACCTTGTACTTCAACTGACCAATGAAATAAATGTTGTTTTACTCCAAACCCAATTATAACTGGCTTAATCTAACGATGTGGGAATTTCGATAGTCAGTTGAATAGTACTACATATATAGATACATTGCTTTTCAACAAGCATTGGCATGTACACAATAGCTAGTGTATCTGTAAATAATTAATTATTTTGCCATTGTGTCAGAGTATTAAGAGTATTGATGCTGAATCCTTCCCATGCATGCTAGCATAAAATACTGAAGAGTTTGGCGTAAGATGCATTATTTGTAGTGTTATGCTAATTGTCACTTACTCTGGTTAGGAATGTATTGATATTCTTTCTATCAGTTGACACATGACTTTTCAGCTTTCTGAAACAGATAAAAGTTCACTTAATAAGCAGTCCATTATTACAATATCATTGAGTTTTACTTTTAAATAAATTAGCTGAATAATTCCTACCTTACTATTTAAACCCATATTGCATGCAGTGTAGCTACATACCTTATAACAATGACTCCAACAAATCCAATGATCAAGAATATTATGATTCCTGCTATAATGGCTGAAATAATAAGTGCAGCACCTGTAAAGCACATGATAATGTTTATAATTCTACAATTGCTTACAATACCTGATGTAGAAGAGCTTGACTCAGAAGGTGTGGTGGACATTGTTGGAGTACTGGTTGGCTTTAAGCTTGCAGAAATGGTGGGCAATATTATACCTAAAGTGATGATAGAAACATAGACACAAAATCATTTTATGAATAATTTTTTCTCTATCAGAGAAAAATGTGCAATATGTGTATTCTTTAAAGTATACCAGTTTATTTGGTAAATTTAAATACCAGGAACTCTAATAGTCAAGTGTACAAGTATATGCAAAATTTTTAAATCACTATTTATATCAAATCAGCACTAGTATCTGCCCTACATTACTTGAAATTAGGTTAGGTAATCCTAAGGCTGCAGCACATGTTGCTGTCAGATCTTTAGTGCTGGTCACTGTAAAGTGTTAATAATAAAAAATAATTACAGACTTGTGAACACATTGTAACTTGAAACAACCTGTGATTGTGGGATTCAATTTTAATACATCAACAGTAGTTTGTTTTTTACTTTTGTAAATGTAGTAAGTAAAGTAACATAATTAACACTAGTCTCTTAAAATTACGAATTGCAAAAGTAAAATCAAACTACTGTTGAATGTATTAAAATTGAATCCCACAATCACAGCTTACTTAGTTTCCTATATACGTAAGAGAAGGGTATAGCAACTAAATATTTTGCCAACTAGTTGAGTCTGCATGCTAAAGTAGAACATATTGGTTATACCACGGGCACTCATGCTTTGCCTGTATATACGCACTCGCACTGGGGCCTGCGGCTCTCGTGCTTGTACATGTATATCAGGCAAAGCACTCTTGCCCATGGTATAACTATTACATATACCCAACACTTAACATATTTAAGTATAATATCTATACTGCTATTTTATACCTATATATTGTGTGGTGTAAAAAAAGTTGTTTAGAATGGTGAGAGGAGAAATGTTGCATGAAAAAGTACATAGTTGCAGACAGGGAAAATGTAGATATGTGCTCCAAGTGTGAATTAAACACTTGTGGGTACATTGTGCTAATCAGTCACTTGCCTTATTCACCACACAATATAATTTGTACAGTTTGTCTATTAGAAATGGGCCATAAACACATGAGTCAATATATAAGTGTTATCAATGCTTGTGGTTAACAACAAAAGCTGTGCTGAGTTTTGTTCACACGCTTACATTCAACAACTGTAGATGATAAATGACAACCTTTACATCTAAAATCAATAATATTTAGTTTCACATGATGAGTGCTTTGTTTGGAACTAAACACTTTTAATGATACGGGTACCTGTATAGTGTGGTTGATGAGAAAATCAATTTGGGTACCAAAGTAGTGGAAATGTTAGATGGTCATGCAGACAGACAGCTTTTCAGCTACACCTATAGGCATTGTAGTGCACTCTAATGAAAACTTTTAAGTAAATCTGTAGATATTATAGTAGATCACAATTGCATTGACTTACCACTTAACACAATTGATTCTGATCCACTTAATTCATTTCCGAACATCACTAAATTACAAATGTATTCACCTTCATCATTTTCACTGAGGTTTGAGAATTGTAAAGTACTATTGTGACTGGTACCATTGGAAATAGTTGGAGTGATTGTTAATCTGCTATCATTTGTAATAGTACCATTAGGTCCTGTCCAACTAACAGTCACATTGTTAGGATTAATCATTTCATCAGTATACGCTGTACACTGTATTTCATAACTGTCACCCAAATATGGTTCATCTGATGATTTGCTCAAATTGTAAACAGGAGTTGGAGCTGTAGTTATAGAATAGATAACTATAAATACGTAAGATGCAAATATGTTTTTTTCATACCTCCATGCATTGCTCATGCTTAATTTTATTGAGCCCCCCTCGCTCATATTACTGTTCTGTATAACAAACCTCATTGCAGAATGCATGCAAGAGTTTTCATACCAGAAAGACTCCTTATGTTTACAACCTACACGTTTTAATGGTACGTACTTCTCTAAAAGCAAATAATTGTATATTTATCCAATCAGTCTGCATAATAAGAGCCTGAGTGTGCTGAGGAACCTACAATATATACAAAACTTATTATAAGACTGCTTGCACATCCTATAAGTTTTATAATGCAGAGCTTTTTTCCACCTGCTGCAGTTATCAAGTAACTATATATATGATAGCAGCCTTCCCACAGGTTGCTTATGTTAGGTAAAGTCATTTTGTTATTGTGCAAAAGCAGCCATGTATATAAGGTTTGAGGTCATTTGTAAAAGTTAAAGTTTAACATTGTTGTATTTCAACATTTGCTGAGAAATACTTTGTGACTTACATATAATTTTTGGTGCATATGTGGGATATATTATATGCTTTGCATAGATGGCAAATTGGCAATATAGTGTGATGGGAAATGTCATTTGATCAACTCACCACTAAAATTTCCTAGGTTAAAAGACTTTGATCCACTTAACAGAGTTCCAAATATCACTAAATTACAACTGTATTCACCTTCATCATTTTCAAGGAGGTATGAGAATTGTAAAGTACTAGTGTGACTGGTACCATCGGAAATAGTTGGAGTGATTGTTAATCTGTTATCATTTGTAATAGTACCATTAGGTCCTGTCCAACTAACAGTCACATTGTTAGGATTAATCATTTCATCAGTATAAGCTGTACACTGTATTTCATAACTGTCACCCAAATATGGTTCATCTGATGATTTGCTCAAATTGTAAACAGGAATTGGAGCTACAAAAGGAATTTATGGTTATAAAACAGATCACACTTATGTAAGATCACCTTTCGGGCCTGTTAACTATATAGTGACATTGCATAACTATATTAATGGCACTCAGTACTACGCTACTCATAATAGACACTATAGTAGATAATAAGAAACGCATGTTAAAGTACAAAAAGCGGTATATACCATCATTTTAATATACCACGAATAATAAACTTGTGAAACAATATTGTTCTTACATCTGTAGAAAATGGGAATGCAAGACAAGTATGTTTACTAGTCTCACATGCATGGCCAGACCACTTTTTTCTCTCTTTGTCATTGGATAGGGAATAAAAAGGTCTGGTCTGGTTTGATTGTTCTGAACACGCCTAGCTCCTAGCTACTACAGACCAGTGATGGATCATGTTTACAACAACCAGGGTTGTCAGAACAAATGTGGGTACATATAGACTGGACCATTTTCCTCCGCCCTGCCCTGGCTACCCAATGACAAAGAAAAAAAGCAGTCTGGCCAGGCAAGACTACATGTTTACCTGAAATCGAACAATTTTCTGAACTAGTCAACTTTGTTGAAAATGGATCGTTAAAATCAACAAAATAGACTTCCACAATGCATGTTGTTATTTCATTAATGTACATTAACTCCCACTCCCATCCTCCATTTAAACCTGTAGCCTTATGAAACGGGCATCCATCTGTCTATTAAAAATATAGTATATGTGTATACACACCTTTGTATAAACAGTTAACATACCTTTGTGTACCCATTGTCACAGTTAATTTTTACACCACAGTTTTGAATACTCCCACGAATATCTTCAGGTGTCATATCTGGTGATGGTCTCCAAGTGGCATTAACAACACCTTTGTCTGATGTCACATAGTTGGAGGCACAGTTTAAAGTTACATGTGGTGATTCAAATCGTGCTACATAAAAAGTGTTGGAAGTGAGGACATGATAATTAGTATGGTACGTTGGATGCAGTTCCCTGACGTATGTACAGTCTGGGCTTGTGTATTATATATTCTAGTTTCAAGTTTATTATGGGATATATATATATATATCAACATATCTATATAATGTGGATTGCTATATGATTAGCCATTCCTCTTTGATGGGTCTTCATACAAATAATGTGGTAAAAAGTGGGAGGTTTTAATAGGCTAAAAGGTAAATAAAGAAGGACGCCATGCATGTTCCCATTGTCAGTAGTTCCCTTTCTTCTCTGTGAGTTTCAAGTTATATGACTACTAAATTTGACCATTGTGTTTTAAAACAAAAGATATTACTTAATTATTTTGCTTTATAGTTAAATGAAGATTCCAGTTTAAATAATAAACATTTTAAGTTCATAGATCTACCAATGGAAGTATTAGATTGTTCTAGAACATTCTATGTATGTTCTATTAGAGAATTACAATAATATTACCAAATATTGATGTAAATCATGCAATACAATTACATTTATCATTTATAAGTCTGTCTTCAATAATCATCATTGAGCTTGTATACAAAAGAAGAAATGTGAGTAAAAACAAACCCAAAAGTCAGCCATAGTAAATTACAAAAAGAAGTGAAATTGACCAAACTGTAAAAATTAATTTTTTAGCATTAACAACATTGCAGCCATTACTTGGCCGTCACATTTGATTTCACACCAGGGCTTTCAAGCTAGACTGCACCATTTTTTCACAGCTTGGTTGTTTTTGTGTATGTGGCAATAACTATTCACACAAATAAGTGAACCAGATGTGCATCATGTCAACTGTGGTCAATTAGTTGTACTAAGAGTAAATAATAAAATTTACTCTAAGTTCGTTGTACTAGAATTAGAAACTATATTTCCTTAAGCAGACAAGCAAATAGTAACTGTGATTATGTACAAATTAAACTTCTCATATCAAGAATGACATCATGAAGTTGAGCTCTAGTACAAATACGTACCACATTATAATGCTGTGGTGTGCATATGCGTGTGTGCGTACAATCACACACACACACACACACACACACACACACACACACACACACACACACACACACACACACACACACACACACACACACACACACACACACACACACACACACACACACACACACACACACACACACACTTATAGGCCTGCTCCACCACGCACATATACACCACATCTTTATGCTATATAGGCAGATGTATAAGATATGTATACTGTCCACCTTTATTATGAACTCTTGCTCTATGCTAGCTACTTCTTTATTCTTTTATGGGTGTGTGTATGTGTTGGGGGGAGGGGGTAAGTTCAACTACAAACTTTATATGGTAGAGTTAATATACGTATACAACAGAAAATTTTAAAGATTTCAATATTTAGACTGCTTTTAGCGTGCAGCATGATAAAGGTAAACTATAAATAGCTACTTAATTAAGACATAAAATGTGACTGTTCTATTAGAGTAATTAA